>NC_136065.1:933584921-933767598 GCF_964261635.1 Lissotriton helveticus
ACTGCTGTAGCGTAAAACCTGCAGTGAAACCTATCAAAAGGGTTAGTTTAGCAGGTCAAAATCTCCTTTTTAAATTATAGTAAGTCACCTCTCTGTAAGCCATGTAGTCCGTAAGGTAGAGTGCATGTATTTAAAAGTGGGATATGTAGAAAAGTAATGTTTCCAAGCCCCTAGCGTAAACAGACACAAAGCCATTTTCATAGTGCCACGTCTAGCTGTACTATGCAGGAAACCAGAATACAGATTAAAATAGTAATACTGCAATTTCCTAAATGGGACAAGCTATAAAAATAATGAAATTACCATTTTTAAAGCAACTGGGCTGACCTATGTGGGCAGAGATTACTTTTCTGAACTGCACAGAATATGCGGGGATGAAATGCTGAGGCACCATATTGTCAAATTGGCAAGTTTTTTGAGCCGCATGTAAAACTTGCAACACACTTGAAAGGGAGAAAACAGGATGCTAAAACAATTATGGTGGTTCCCCTGTATGGTTACTGAGAGAGTCCGCTTTTGTCCTTCCGGACCCCAGTCTTTGGTTTGTTGTGGGTACGGTGCCTGCCTCAAACTGGATTTTAGTGTTGGATGTGGTGTTTTCCTTATGACACCGCCTCACCCACCCACCCCCTCCCTCCCTCAGAGCCCCAATTTATTGTTTCCTAAGACTGTCAACATCATGAAAATGCCATGACCATGCATTTTGGGCCTGCATGTAATATGCAACCAGGAACTAGTGGAAAAGTGTGTAGGGATGACAAGTTCCCAGGAACTTTTACCCCAGAGGTTAGGGGGTGCCAAAGAGTCAGCCCCATCCACTGCATGGGCCAGGTATATGTGTGACACCTCTTTCCCTCCCTTCTGAACACTATCCGGGCCTGCAGAAGATCAATGACATGCTGCCTGTGATATGAGCCACATGTGACACTTTGGGCACATTTAAAAGGGAGAGAAAACGATGCCAATACGATTCAAGATTATCCACCTTCTGGTTGCTTGAGGAACTTACTTTTGTCCTACCACACTTGTCTTTGGGTGTGTTGTGGCTATAGTGCCTGCCCTAATTTGGATTTTAATGTTAATATTGGAGAACACTAGGGATATCATTGCACATTCCCCACACTCGGTCATCAGACACCAAGTTGAGTGTGGCTGAAGACTTTCACCATCTTCAATTTGTCCCGACATTGCATTTTGGGCTTGTTTGCAGTAAGGCAAACCGGAACTTCCGCAAAAGTAGATAGGTCATGGTCTGGGAACGCCAAGCGTCAGCTGGCTGACGACCTGTGTGGTTACAGGGATAAAATAAGCACAGCAGGCCAGTGGCAAACGGACCTGGCCGGTTGTTAGGCTATGCCTGTTACCCTGTGAGCGTAAGTGCCTCTGAGGAGGTACAGGGGTTATAGAGGAGTAGTACTGTGGTTGGGTGGGACTGAAAGACAAAAAGGTGTCAAATTGGACAGCAAAGAACCTAGTTGGTGTAGTGGGCTTGCACTCCATTGTGGTCAGCCTGCAATTGCACCTACGTCCCAGTCTACCTCGACACAGACTATCATTGGCGCTTTATGCTTTTTTGGCGCGATTTCAACTTCATTTTTCTGATAGGACTTGGAATTTATATTGTTTGACATTTTGACTTATTACTGCTTAGGTCCTGCATTAATACTTTACACATTGCCATAAGTTAAGCATGTCTTGTGTGTGCTATAGCTAGCACAGAACAGAGCTTAGGTTGATTTAGAGAGTTGGAGGGTTCAACTTGACATGGGCAGTGTTTATTCCTTAAAGTGGGTAGTCATTCACATCATGTAATAATCCAATTTCTGAAAAAACAAGCAATAGAAAAGAAAACAGGCAGAGGGCCATAATACACTGGTGAAGAAATGGGGTGTATTATACAGTGTGGTAAGTGCAACCTCCTCATGTAATCTACTTCCCAACCCCTTTAGGATCCTTAGGTTTTGTCTATCAACCCCTCAGCTCATTTCACAGAGTAACAAGTGTAAAGCATTTATACAGCACCAACAGAATTGAAGAAGAAATTGAAACACTTAAAGCGACACCAATTTATATAAACTATACTATTTTTATAAGAATCATACACTAGAAAGAAAAAGGTCCACAGAATGGTTCAGGATATAGGATTTTACAAGCAATAATAAATCAGTGCTGGCTGGATGATGGGGAGAACTGGGAGAAATGACTACTGAGGGGGGAAGCGTAGCTGGACAGGCTCCAAACGACGTTCGAGGGTTCACGGTACTGTGTCGCCTGACGTGTGGGTGTGCCGCGCGACGGTGCTCTTAATCAAGCATGTACGGCTGGCAAGCATATATTCATGTTCATTTTTATTTTTTATCAGGACGTCTGATCATGCCAGTGACGCAGTACGCAGAGGCAGAAGAGGCGTTAGTGGAGCGTGTGAGCGCGGCCTTGTGCCCTTTGCTGCTGGAGTTGAACGTTGAATGTGCAATTCATGGAGCCGCGCACTTTTAGTAGAGGCAATCCGGAGACTAGGAGCACTGCCCGGAGGCTGCTGAGGGGAGCCGGGCTACTACGCTGTCTATCTGTGCCACGGAGCAGGGAGACACATGGGTGCTTCCGCCACCATGAGATCCAAGCCTGCCTGCCCGACCTGCTGTAGGTGGGTAATTACTGTATTCTTTGATCGCGTTTACTGCGTTTTAGGTCTACTCCCATTCCCCCTTCTTCACCTTTAATGCCGTCTCCTCTCTGTCTCCCAACTATCACTTTACCTCCTGCCCCTCCAGAATGTGTTGGACATATGGGACGTGTAGTACTTTTACTGCTGTTCATGTCACGTTTTTAAAATGTGGCACAGGGGCTGCGGTTACTTTCCAGAAAAAGTAAGTACGGGACTGAGCGGCCGGGGGAGCATCAGTGGCTCAGAAAGCCCCATGGGAGCTGGCCCGCCATCTATCATTGTGCCTGTGAGAAAGTGCCATCTTTCTTGCATAGGTATGCCCCCAGTTTTTGCTGAATTGCTGATGTGCTTTGACTTAGTGTGCCCTGGGCTCCTACCAACCAGGTGCCTAGGGACTGTGTTCCTTCCCTAAAACTCTGTTGAAACTAAAACCCAATTGGCATCTCTGGCCACCTCTCAGCCCCTAGTAAATGGTACCCTAGGTACCCATGGCATGGTGACCGGAGAAGACCCCTAAGGGCTGCCGCACTTAGTGTACCACCCTTAGGGGTCCTGTACCCTGACACACACACACACACTGCCTTTGCAGGCTGGGTGTCTAAATACAGAACTAAACAAACAGAGTCGACATGGCACACATCCCTGTGTGCCATGCCACAAGCTCACTGCCCTGGCATCCATCAGTGACCCCTCTAGCTGGGTGCCTAAATGCCAGTGGTGTTGATGCATGAGCCCTGTGCCCCTACAGTACCCAGGGCCATTCCTGGGCACTGTAAGTGCAGTGCTGCCATTAAGAGTATATCGTACTAGGAGGTTGTCATTACGAACTCCACAGCACCAGGATAGCTTCACTGAAGACTGAGAAGTTTGATATCAAACTTCTCAGCACATTAAATCCGCAATGATGCCAGTGTGGGATTTAATGTAAAATGCACGACAGAGGGCATCTTAGAGATGGCCCCCTGAAACCTAACCAACTCCCAGTATCCTGACTGTGTGGCTACCGAGGCTGCCACCACCAGACATGTTTCTGGACCCCTGAGTCGAGAGCCTGCCGCTCTCGTGAGCCTGAAACAATGCACATCCTGGGATGAGGTGCCAAGCCGCCTCACCCAGGATGGGCAGGGGAAGCTCTAAAGGCATACCGCCTTTGTGAGCTTCCACAGGCCACTTGCTGTACTTAGCAACTGACCCCCAATGGTTCTGACGGCAGGAAACCCAAAGTGAGGAAAGGGAGTGTGCCAGCCTATCCCAACCCCACCCCTCAGGTGTGAGAGGTGAGGTGAAGCACGACTCCAGGCTCCGGCCATCTTGAAGCTGGGGAGCCCTGCCAAATCACAGCTAGGCTCCTGCCCACCCCACAGAAAAGCAGGCTAGGGGGTCTACCCAGGACAGGGACCCATTGGTCCCTGCCCTTGCCCTACCTGTAACGCCCCTAAATTTAGTATTTAGGGGCACCCTGAACCTTCTTTCCTCAGATCCCGATTGAAACAAGAAGAACAAAAAACAAGGAGACCTGCCGTGCAGCTGCTAACAAGAGGACAACACCAACTGACTTGGCCCCAGAACCCTACAGGCCTGTTGATCCTTGAACCTGCCCCTTTGATCCTAATGCTTCCACCAACCCCATATCCTACATGGCATTCATTTATCTGAACCACTTCCCAGCATGTCAATTTGTACAATATAAAGACACTGATGAACATGGTGTGAACATAATACTCACAGAATACCTGTGGGAAATTTACTAGTCTCCTTTGATTTACATACCATGGGTGCTCTCAAGTACCCAGAAGCTAAGTTTCAGTAAAGTGCATAACCAAAACCATTAGAAATGTTACAACTCATTTACCTCGAGATTTATCGAAGCAGGTGATACTGTGGCGATGATTGATGTTTTTGTGCGCCCTCCAAGCGAATCCTGCAGAATTCTAGTGAGCTTTGACTCCCTGTATGGAATATGTGGGGTCCTTTCTACCAGTGCAGTGATGACACGACCTAAAGTCAACAAAGACTGGTTAATGTTTCCAGCTTCTCGAGCTCGTTTATCAACTGCTCCAGAACGACCAATGTTTTCACTTCCTGCAAGATCCACCTAAGGGAGTGAAAGTGACAAGACAAATTAGCACCTGGTATAAAAGTTGAATAGCGGTCCTACTAAAAGACCAAGTGACATTTGATAAAGATGCCAGTCAAGAGTAAACAGTCAATTTTACACAAGATAAACGTTTTAAACAATTGGACTAGAACAGTCGATAGTAAATCTAACAAGATGGATGACGAGAATGCACCAACTAAAGGTTGTCTTTTTAAACTCTGTGGATGTCCCTGAAGAATAAGTTACTTACCTTCGGTAACGCTTTTTCTGGTAGATACAATATCTGCCTGTGGATTCCTCACCTTGTGAATATCCCCCTTGCGTCAGCAACATTCGGAATTTATTTTCGTAGCACGCCGGCGTGGACGACGTCACAGGAGCACGGCATCGCGCGCGACTCCGTCTGACGTCACCAACTCCTTATTAGACCCACGTCGGTGTGATGACGTCAGTTCCGCCCTTTTTTCCGTGCCTTCGAGGCACCCGGATGGAACAACGACAGCAAATATGCATATATACAATGTACACAGTACATACAAACCAAAATAGCACACAGTGCATAGCAAAGGCATCAAAACCCAAAATATATACAAACAATAAAACCAGGTATAGCAGAGTGGACAACGGGGAGGCGGGTGGACATGTGAGGAATCCACAGGCAGATATTGTATCTACCAGAAAAAGCGTTACCGAAGGTAAGTAACTTGTTCTTCTGATAGATCCATCTGCCGTGTGGATTCCTCACCTTGTGAATAGAGTCCCACAGCAGTCCCCACTCCCGGAGGAGGGTGACCACTCTGCTATACCAGGAAATCTTGGAGAACAGAGCGCGCGAAGTGGCCGTCCCTCCTCACCTCGGAATCCAAGCAGTAATGCTTCGCGAAAGTGTGGAGGGAGGCCCAAGTCGCAGCCCTGCAAATGTCCTCAACAGGAACACCTCTAGACAAAGCAGATGTTGCAGACTTTGCTCTAGTTGAATGTGCTCTAATACCCTCAGGAGGGTCCTTACCCGCCAAGGAGTAGCAAATCTTGATGCACAGGATTATCCACCTGGAAAGTGTGCACTTGTGCACCGCTCTGCCCTTTTTGCAGCCAGCAAAACCAATAAACAGCTGGTCATCCATCCGGAAGTCTTTAGTTCTGTCCAGATAAAAAGACACCGCCCTCTTAGGGTCCAAACGGTGAAGCCTCTCCTCCTCCTTTGAAGGGTGAGGGGGAGGATAGAAGGTAGGAAGGGTAATGGATTGTCCTAGATGGAAGGGAGTTACCACCTTAGGCAGAAAAGCAGCCCTGGTCCTAAGAACCAGTCTTTCAGCATGAATGGTCAGGAATGGGGGTTTGGAACTAAGAGCCTGAAGCTCACTCACCCTCCTTGCCGAGGTGATTGCTACTAAGAAGACCGTCTTGAAAGACAAAAGCCTCATGGGAATCTTGTGTAAGGGTTCGAAGGGGGAACCCATCAAATAGGTTAACACAAGATTCAAATCCCAATGAGGAACAACAAAAGGAGTAGGAGGGAATCTATTAGTGAGTCCCTTCAAAAATCTTAAAACCACTGGAGACCTATAAAGAGAAGGCTGATCCGGCAAACAAAGAAAAGCCGACAAAGCCGAAAGATACCCCTTGACCGTGGAAACAGCAAATCCTTGCTGCGCCAAAGAAAGAGCAAACTGCAAAATGTCAGACAAATGAGCCTTCAAAGGGTCAACATCTCTTTCCCTACACCAAGAGACAATTTTAGACCACCTATACGAATAAATGGACTTAGTGGAGTCACGCCTGGCAGAAAGAATGACATCCACCACATCGTGAGGGAGAGAAAAAGAATTCAAGTTGCCCCGTTCAATCTCCAGGCATGAAGGTGTAATGTCTGGAGGTGGGGGTGTAGAACCTGCCCCTCCATCTGAGAGAGGAGGTCTGCCCTGTGAGGGAGACGGAGCAGCGGGTGAGAGGAGAGGTGGAGAAGGTCCGTGTACCACACCCTTCTTGGCCAATCCGGGGCGACCAATAGGACTTGGGCCCGGTCCTGGCGAATCTTCCTCAGAACCCGAGGAATCAAGGGTATGGGAGGAAACGCATAAAGGAGTTGATCTTTCCAACTCAACTGAAACGCGTCCCCCAAAGCTCCTTGCATCGGAAACTGGAGACTGCAGAATGACAGGCAGTGAGCATTTTCGCGAGTGGCGAACAGGTCCACCCGAGGAGTCCCCCACATCTGAAAGATGTCGTGAACCACCTCCGGATGGAGCCTCCACTCGTGGTCGGCAGAGAACTGCTGACTGAGACTGTCTGCACGAATGTTCAGAACTCCGGCCAGATGATTTGCCATCAGACAAATCTGATGGTCCTGAACCCAGGACCAGAGACGCAGAGCCTCTCTGCAGAGACACTGCGACCCCACTCTTCCCTGCTTGTTGATGTACAACATCGCGGTCGTGTTGTCCGTCAGGACCTGAACCGACTGACCGCGAAGGGAAGGGAGGAAGGCCTTGAGCGCCAAACGAATCGCCCGCAATTCTAGAAGGTTGATATGAAGCAACCTTTCCTCTGGAGACCAAAGCCCTTTGACCTCCAGGTCCCCCAGATGAGCACCCCACCCGAGAGTGGATGCATCCGTTATCACTGTGGCCACTGATGGAGGAAGTAGAAAAGGCATTCCTTGAGACAGATTGCCTTTCACGCACCACCAAGACAGATCCGCTGCAGTTTCTCTGGAGATCCTCACTGACTCCCTGAGATCTCCGTTGTGCTGAGACCACTGCCTGCGGAGGCACCAATGGAGTGCCCTCATGTGCCAGCGTGCATGGTTGACCAACAGAATGCAAGAAGCCATCAGACCGAGCAGACGAAGGACCTTCAGGACTGGAACAACCGCTCCATTGTAGAATAAAGGAATCATTTCCTGTATGTCGTGAATCCTTTGAGGTGGAGGGAATGCACGACATACAGTAGTGTCCAGTACCGCACCTATGAACAGGTTGCGCTGGGAGGGCACCAGGGGAGACTTGGGTACATTTATCGAAAAACCCAACCTGTGCAACAACTGAGTTGTCTCTTGCAGATGATGGAGCACCTTCTCTGGCGACTCCGCCTTGATCAGCCAGTCGTCCAGATACGGGAATACAGGTATTCCCGTCCTCCTGAGATGCGCAGCCACCACTGCCATCACCTTGGTGAAAACTCGAGGCGCAGTAGGAAGCCCAAAAGGAAGGACCGCAAACTGGTAGTGTTGCGACCCCACCGTAAAACGGAGATACTTCCTGTGCGACTTCAGGATTGGGATGTGAAAATACGCATCCTGCAAGTCGATCGACACGATCCAGTCTTCTTCCATCAGCGCTTGAAGAACCTGTGCAAGTGTGAGCATTTTGAACTTCTCCTGTTTGAGATAGAGGTTCAAAATCCTGAGATCCAGGATTGGCCGAAGTCTGCCATCCTTCTTGGGTATCAGGAAATACCGGGAGTAGCACCCCTGACCCCTTTCCTGCTCTGGAACCACCTCTATCGCACCCTTTCTGAATAGTGCCAGGACTTCTTCCTGCAGGAGAAGATGGTCCTCCGAACAATAACCTTGGCAAGGAGGGTAATTGGGAGGGAACTCCTGGAAAGGAAGTGCATACCCATTTTCTACGTGATTGAGAACCCAAAGATCCGATGTAACAGATTCCCAATCCCGTAGAAAATGAGTAAGCCGACCCCCTACCGGACCCACATGATCCAGAATGGTGGATCTAGGGCTGCTTTGCTGATGTAGGTGGGGGTTGGGTATTATTGGAGGAAGTAGAGGAAGAGGAGAGCTGACGACCACGTCCACGACCCTTCTGTCTACCTCTATAAGACTTGTACAGAGCGTTCTGCTGCTGTTGTTGCTGACCTTGTATGAAGGGACGAAAGGAGGATCTACCAAACCCTCTAAACTTCTTAGAGGTACAACCTCTTGTCTGGAGACCCAAAGATCTTGCAGTAGCACGGCTATCTTTTAATCTCTCCAAAGCCACATCCGCCTTCTTCCCAAAAAGGCCTGTCCCATCAAAAGGCAAGTCCAACAACGTGGATTGTACATCTGCAGAGAAATCGGAGGATTTCAGCCATGCTGCCCTTCTGGTGGCAACAGTAGAGCCCATAATCCTGGCAACAGTGTCTGCTGTGTCCATCCCACTCTGAATTACCAAGCGGGCTACAGCTTAAGTATCAGAGACCACTTCATTAAAGTTTTTTCTGTCATCCTCTGGAAGCTTAGATGACAACTGCTTCACAGAGTCCATCAACGCATGAACATATCTCCCCAAAAGGCAAGTAGCATTAGTAGATTTTAGGGCCATGCTACCTGAGGAGAAAATCTTCTTTGCAGACTGATCCAACTTTTTAAGAGTCCTTGTCTGCTGGCACCTGAGGAAAAGAACCTGCAGACCTGTTGGAACAAGCAGCCTGTACCACAAGACTCTCTGGTGAAGGATGTGAAGAGAGAAACTCGGGGTCACCAGGTGCCACCCTGTAGCGTCTTGCCACAGACCTTGAAACAGCAGGAGCAGTCAACGGTCTCTTCCAGACCTCCATTATCGGATCAGTTAAAGCCTCAGTAAATGGAAGTGTAGGCTCTATAATAGAAGAAGGAGAGTGTAAAACCTCTGTGAGGATGTTAGGTTTATACTCAACAGTAGGTAAGGTCAGATTGAGTAGATCTGCAGCCTTTCTAATAACATGGTAGGGTGCCACGTCCTTAGATGGTGCATCAGAAACAGATGGTAAACCCCACTCAGGAGAGAGTTCCAGACCACTAGCACTATGTAGGTCTTCAAAACAGTCACCTTGATCTAAAAGTTCACCTTCTTCAACATCAGAATCTTCACATCTCTTTTCTTCCAAGAGACGCTGAGCTCTGCGTCTCAACCACTCCACACGAACCGAAGTCGATGGATCCGGTAACGACTCCGACGGAGCCGGATCCGACGTCGAACGAGGAGCCGGGGCAGATGGAGGACGAGACTCACGGGCCGGCGTGGTACCTCGATCCAAATTACGAGGTCGATCCGGAGTCGGCGAAGCCGTATGCGGAGTCGAAGACCTCGGTGGAGCCGTACCGAGCCAAGGTGTGTAAGGCGCCGGCATAAAAGGAGCTTGAGCATAACTTTGAGGAATGCCCAAGTTGAAAGACAATGGACCCATGGGACCAGCCGGCGCACCAGTGGGGTACATTGCTCTCGATTAAACTCCAAACATCGCATTAAGGAAATGCGAGGGGTCCTGTCCTGGACCAGGAAAGGGAGGATACGAACCTACTGGATGATCTGTAGGAGGATGTTCCGACATCGGTATATTCGGACCCTCTTGATCTACAGGGGCTTCTACCGGAGTCGGAGCTCGAGGAACTTCCTCTTCATCTTCATGCTCCGAAGAATGTTGTGACACCGGATCCGGTTCTTGCTCTGGAACCGGGGAACCTCCGATAGACTGTAAGGGAGAAGGAGATACGAAGTCCTTGTGATGTTTACGAGACTTCTTCTTCGAATCCGAAGACTCTTTCCCAGAATTATGTCTGGAACTGTGTTTTCTCCTCTTGTGTTTCCTCTTTGAGGAGCTCGAAGCATGACCGAAGCCGACTTGGATCCAGACCTCGACCTCTCTCTGGATCTCGACCTCGCTCTGGACCTTGACCTCGAAGCCGACCTCGATCTCGACTTCGAGCGTCTCGACGTCGACCTCGAAGATCTCCCAGTCTCTCTTCCCTTTACCTTCACAAGAAGAAGTTTTGCTTCACGTTCACGTAACGCCTTAGGATTCATCTTGAAGCAGGAGACAGTTTTTAACATTGTGGTCCGATCCAAGACACCATAAGCAATCGCTATGAGGATCGGTGATCGACATCATACGAGCGCAAGATCCACATTGCTTGAATCCTGTCTTCCTCGACGACATTCTCGACGAATGAGTAAACAAAGATGAAATAGTAATACTATAACCAACAGAAGATACAAAGTATTGCAGAAGATCCCAGAAACTGTTAGCGTCGACGACGCGGAAAAATGGGAACTGACGTCATCACGCCGACGTGGGTCTAATAAGGAGTCGGTGACGTCAGACGGAGTCGCGCGCGATGCCGTGCTCCTGTAACGTCGTCCACGCCGGCGTGCAACGAAGAAAAATACCGAATGTTGCTGACGCAAGGGGGATATTCACAAGGTGAGGAATCCGCACGGCAGATGTATCTATCAGAAACAATGCATTACTCAATATATTTAATTTCTTCAGCTGGTATTGAGAAGAAATCAAGGCAGTTGGATAGATTTTTTTTTTTCCCCCCCCCAGAGTTTTATATAGCGCGAACTAGACCCGAACCGAATCAGGTATCGGAGCGCTTTACATATTTTCCAGTTACGTTACATGAGGACACACTTTCATTTTAGGCACGGGGAGATTAAGTGATTTGCCCAGAATCACAGGAGGTTTTGGCGTCGTTACCGAGACTCGAACCCAGATCCCCAGGTCCGAGGTCGAGCACCCTAGCCGTTAAGCCAACTCCTCACCCCAATTGAGGGAGGCAACCCAAGTTTATGTGCATTATCACCAAAATATGGTCACTTGCCCTTCCAGAATTTTTGGGACTACACAGTAAGGACAAGCAGAAGAGGATGACTTGAGAAAAAGAAACAGAAGACAGATTTAAGATAGCCGGTTAACACCAACATTATGGGGATAATAAAATTACCCACCAATGAAACACACAAAGAGAGAAGACTAGATTAGGATCTTTATATGGTATACTGTGCAAAGAGTTCAGGTATCTCTTATGAGTGGACAGGGCCTTGCTCTATTAATCTCATGGTGCTCCTATAGGGGGTAGTGTGGCGATGCAGCCTTAGGCTTATCAGAGGAGTGTCAGAAATCTACAATACACATACAGTTAATAAATGATGCACAAGACCAAATAAGGAGATCTACACCAATTTATACAAATACCTCATCTTTATATAAATTTTAGCACCACGGTCATCAAAATCAGGAAAGTACTTTTAGAGTTATGAATTTTTACAGGAAGCAGTAATGTTATCCTATAGAGGAAAGGCATACACTGTATACAGTTAGATCACAGCGACTTACAGGACCAATCTCCTGGATTTAAGGTGAGCATAGGGCAAGGTCCAAGGCAGTACAAACAGGTCGCCTTGGTTGGCTGGGTGCAGAGGTGCTTTTCAGCGTTGGGTGCCCAATGTTATACTAGAGGGGAAAAACATGTACTGGATTCGGACCCTTTACAGCGACTTACAGGACAAATCTCCTGGACTTAAGGTAAGCATGGGGTAAGGTCCACGGAAGCACCAACAGGTCTCCTTAGGTTGGCACGGGGGCGGCCGGGTGCAGAGGTGCTTTTCAACGTTGGGCGCCCAATGTTATCCTAAGGGGATCGGTCCGGTTTGAAAAGAAGCTGCAGGCTTGGACTAGGAACCCAGTGAGGCTGAACCAACAGAGGGGCTCAGGTCTCGTGATGGTCGCAGACATGGGGACACCTTCAGTCCACTTTCACTCTGGACAGGGGCAACTGTTACAGGAAGCTGGGGACTTGTTGCAGTGCCCCCAACGTTCTGCCTGGTATTTAATGCACCCTTGACTGAAGTATACTGGGTCCCTGCTAACCAGGTCCCGAGTACCAGTGTTCTTTCCCCACAAATTTACAATTGTTAACCCAATTGGAAAAATCTTAAGTACCCTAGTAAATGGTGCCCCCTTCTGCCTAGGGCCTGAGATGCTAAAGAGGGTTCATAAGAGAAGCAGCACAAATTGTGCCACCCTAAGGGACCCCTAACAAAGCACAAGCAAGACTGCCATTGCAGGCTGCGTGTCTTGGTGCAGACGAAAGTGAAAACACACGTCACACATCCCTGTGTGCTATGTCTCCTACCACTGCATGGAATATTTGTAAGGCACCCCTACAGCAGGCCTAACAGTTCCAAGGCAGGGTGCTGAATATTACATGTGAGGGCATACCTGCATGAGCAGATATGCTTCTGTGCTAGTTAGTCCCATTACTACCAGCACGAGTGACCAAGGAAGCCATTTTAAAACATGTGCTGGACCACTGGGGAAAATTAGTTCCCCAGTTACATGATGGCTTCACTGAAAATAGAGATGAATGATATCAAACATCTTGTATTGGTAAACCCACACTGATGCCAGTGTTAGATTTACCAATGCTTGCACCCACAGTGCACCTTTGGGATGCCCCCATAAAACCTACCAGCCTCTGGTGTGCTTGTCAACTGGTTTCGGCCAGCCTGCCTTGCGAGACGCTGTTCTGACCTCCATGGGTGAGAGCTTTTGCTTTCAGGAGAACCGGTACAAAAGCCTGTCCTTTAAGAGGGTGTAACACCACCTCCCCCTGGATGACCTGCCGATTATCCTTCTTTGGCCAGCAAGATTAAAAGACGCTGATGGCTTTGGAATGTGAAATAAGCTCTTTTCATAGGACAGGAAGCAATCCCTGCTTTCCCATACAGAGCCCACTTGGCACCTGGATAGCAAGAAAAATTAGCTGGTCAGGTAGGTGTGCCACCCCCAGGCTAGTACCACCCCCAAAGTGGGCTACTGTGAGGTGGACTATATTTTTCAGAAGTAGCCATCTTTGTGACGGCATACTTAGGAATTCTGGGCAAGTGGTCATATAGGGCGCACAGTGATCCCCAAAGGTCAGTAGCCCTACACTCCCCCAACACCCCTAAATTCAGAATATAGGGGAGCCCCTGGCACCAGAGAAGGAGGACACGAAGTGCAGTGAAAGCAGAAGACTGAAGAGCGCACCTGACTTCGCCCCAGGCCAGCTGATCTGTCTACCGTTCTCAGTCTAATCTGTCCCAAAGACGCGTCATCCTGCAGCTGTGTACCTGCAGAACCTGGGAGGACTGCCTACCTTCAAAAAAAGACCAAGACCTCCGGTGAACAATGTACCGGTTCTGATGAAACTCCAAAGAAAAGACAAAGGTCTCCAGAGCCACCAAAACCCAACACATGAATTCACCACTGCACCTGTCCCCTCTGGCCCGAGTTTGAGTGGGCCAATGTTACAAGTTCCCCAGCCCTCCAGAGCAATAGCCCATCGCGGTTTCACCCTTCATGGATTCCCCAATGTTACTTGCAGCCTCTATAAGCAGGCCCCCCTCAACCGCGACTGCTCCCAGCAAGAAAACCAAATGCCTAAAGACACCTCTGCATCCATGTAGGAAACTGGCTCTATATATAATACACTCAAATTAGGTATAGTGTGTATAGAGTCCAGGTGACCCCTGAGGTAGGCAGAGTTTAAAGTTAGATAAAACCTTACTCTCTATTTGTGGTAGAATGGTAGAGCAGTAAGGCAGTATCAGGGGACAGTGTTAAGCATTTGATGTACACACAGAGTCAGCAAATGAATTCATACACAAGAACTGAACTCTAGGCCAATTGTTTTTGTACAAAAAATATAGTTTTATTTTTAGAACCAAGCAAGCCTTGCACAGTTAAGCAATAAATACTTTACAGTAATAAGTTGCTGAATGTAGAACAGTTTGAAAATGCAATAGAAATTGTGCATTGTTTGATTTACAGGACATGCAGTAGGTTGTAATACTTAGCAATACAGTACATTGAAATTAATAGGCTTTTCAGTAAATTCCAAGTTACTTTTTACGTTACTTTTCCAACTCAGTGTTGGATTTCTAGATTCAGGACAGGGACATTTCCTGCAAACAAGTAAATACTTTTTGGTTATTCGTGCAATTTTTAAAGAATATTTTTAGATTTCAAAACTTCACACCTAGAAACTTTTTGGAAGAAAATTGTCAATGTTATCCTATGGAGGAAAAACAGGTTATCGGTTCAAAGGTAAGTTATCGACTGTGGGAGTTAAGGTTCTGAGGTTAGACTCGGGGGTCCCCCAGGATCTGTGATGCACTCGTTACACCCACTAGGGTAGCCGGGTGCAGAGTGTTGAGGCTCAATGTTATCCAATGGGGGATAGGGGACCTCCGGTTGGTGGCTGCTGATAAGCAGGCCGCTGCGTTGTGGGAGCAAAGCTCATAGGGTTTAGGTCAGGGCAAATGGGGAAACAAAGTAGCACAAAAGGTGCACCCTTAGCGGCACTGAGGCGGCGGGGTGCAGAGTGCTGTTTCAAGGTCGGGCCTCCCTGTGGTTTCCAATGGAGAACCTCCAGTTTGCTAAAGCACCGCAGGCAGGGAGACAAAGGACTTTTGGGTGCAACCACCACTTTGGGAGGTATGTTGGGAAGTTAGGGGTTGCTTAGCACCGTTGGTTTGGGCACACAAGGCCGTGGGGCGTTGGGTGCAGGGTTGCCTTGTGGGGTCGGATCTTCTTACCAGCTCCGGGTCGCAGTTAGGGGAGCCTTCTGGATTTAGACTGCAGGAGTCGGCTGGATGATTTAGGCAGGTCAGGGGTCGCCGGATCTTGGTTCAGGACCCCCGGGGTGACCTTGTGGTGTTTGCCCACTTGAGCTCGGGCCGTGGACGGCAGGTGCAGAGTGGGGCGGATTCGTGTTCTCCGGCCAGGGCCAGAGGTTGCAGTTGAACAAATCCAGTGTTCACAGGAGAAGCAGTCTTTGGAAGTGAAGGCAGACAGGTCCTCCGGAGTTTTTGAGGTTGCTGGCTGCAGGACTCCGGGATTTCACAGGGGCAGGTTAGAGGGGAGACAGGCCTGTAGGGCTGGGGCTAAGTCAGTGGGCGTCGTCCTCTTGTTAGCTCTGCCCGGCTGTTCGATCCTTTTTTTGTTTTGTTTCTGGACCGGAGGCGGCAAGGTTCAGGGTGCCCCCTAGATACTAGATTTAGGGGTGTTTCAGGTAGGTAGAGGGCAGGGACCAATGGGTCCCTTCTCTGGGGTGGGTTCACCCCCTATTGTGCAACGCTCCAGTGGGAGGGGGGAAGGAGCCTGTCCCTGGTTGGTTGGGTACCCCCATCCTCAAGATTGCAGGGACTGAGTTGTTCTTCATCTCGCCTCACCCACCTGAGGGGTGGAGTTGGCAGAGGTGGGCACACAGCTCTCTCCCTCACTTGTTTTTCCCGCCGGTTCTACCGCCCAAAGTGGGGGGTAGAAGCAGTGGGGACCGGTTGCTGAAAGCAGCAAATGGTCTGAGGAAGCTCACAAAGGCGGAATGCCTTTGAAGCTTCCCCTTCGTGAACCCTGCCTATCCTGGGGGAGGAGACTTGGCACCTAGTGCCAGGATGTGCATTGTTTCAGGCACCTGGAGAGCAGCAGGCTCTCCACCCAGGGGTTCAGAAACATGTCTCTTGATGGCAGCCTAAGCAGCCACTCAGTCGGGACACTAGAGGTGGGTTCGTTTTCAGGGGGCATCTCAGAAATGCCCTCTGTGTGCATTTTTCATTAAATCCCACACTAGCATCAGTGTGGGTTTAATGTGCTGAGAAGTTCGATACCAAATTCTCAGTTTTCAGTGTAGCCATTATGGTGTTGGGACAAACTCCCAGCACCATATACTCTTAATGGCAGCCCCGCACTTACAATGTCTAATAATAGACTTCCAGGGTATGCTCAGACGTGAGCCCCTTGCTCACTTTGCCACTGGATTCAAGCAAGCCGGTCCTCTGAAGCTTGTTTCCGGTCCAGGGAAGGCATGGCTTGGCAGTTCGGGCTGGACTGTTCCCATGAGGCACAGGGTCAGACTGATTTGCATATGGTAATGTCTGAACTGGGGTGGCAGAGTGGGCTAAAGAACGGTGATGGATTAAACCCAGATCTGTTGACTGGGTGTGAGTGTTTGATTGGTTCAGATGCTCCGTCCATCACCACCCCCTTTTGTACCACTAATAATAGACTTAGACACAGTAGGGTTACAGGGCTCAAGCACCTGTACCCTCACCACTGGTATAGTGCACCCAGCTAGAGGGGTGAATGATCTATGCCAGGGCAGTGGGTTGTAGGCATGGAACACAGATGTGTGGCATATCTACTCTTCACTTTGTTCTGCACCTAAACACGCAGCCCGCAAAGGCAGTAGGTCTATGTAAAGGTACAGTGCCTCTAAGGGTGGCACAATAAGTGCTGCAACCCTTAGAGGCCTATTCTGGTCACAGTGCCCTGGGTACCCGTGGTACCATTTACCAGGGGCTGACCTGTGGCCAGAGATGCCAATTGGGTTAGTTTTGGGGAAAGAACACAGGCCCTGGGAACCTGAGTGGCAGGGACCCAGAGAACACCAAGAAAAAGTGCATCAGTAGTCTGGCAAAAAGTGTGTGTGTGTGTGGGGGGGGGGGGGAGGGGGGGGGTTTACTGCAACAGGAACCTACTTTCCTACAATCCATGGCCCCTAGTCCGTGCAAAGAGCCAAAGGAGCACCTACGTCCGAACATCCCAAATCTTGAAACCTCCCCTGTTGGTTTGGTTCACCCCAACTGGCCTCCCAGTCAGAGCCTGTATACTCTTTTCACAGTGACCAATCTCCATAGAAACCTATTGAGTTCCAGACGCGGTTTTGCACCCAGCTGCCTGAATGCTGCTGGTTGTGTACTGCTGGTGCTGCCTTGGACACTTCCCACCACTCACCTTAACTCCTGGAGACTGGTCCTGTAAGTCTATGTACTGTACCAGTTTGCAGAACTCTTCTTCCTTCCATAGGATCATACTGCAGAACTCTAAAATTGCACTGTGTCCACTTTTTTTTTGTAGTCCAGGTGGGCGTCGGAGTCACACCTCCTTGGGTGCATTTCCGGTGACGTCGGCATGCTTCCTGCGGAAGCTCCCACTCTTGGGCGCCATCTTCGGGTTCTTTTTTTCTGTGTTTCTTGCGTTTCCGAAGTAATGGCAATGTTCTATTCAGGTGATATTTTACCGCTTTGTACTTTTAAAAGTCTTTTTTTAAATTTTTTTTATTAACCACCTCTTCTCTCTCCAGCCTCATCTTTCTGGCGGAGGTGGGTGGGTTCGCTAGTGAATCCAGAAAGATCTTCAAGCTGCAAAACTACACCGACAGGTAAGAAAACTATTCGTTTTGCAGCGTGAATCTTTCTGGATTCACTATGCTGTGCATAGATTTTGTAGCGGTTTCTCATTTCTGTGGCGGCTGGGTGGAAGATGAGCGTTGGTTATTGAATATGTGCTGGAGCACCTTTTGTCCGACTTGTGCTTCCTTGTTCATCTGTATATCCACACAGTAGCGCGTCGTGAACGTGTGCACCGAAGCCCATGTTGCCGCCAGGCAGATGTCTTGTATGGGTGTGTTAGCCAGGAAGGCTATTGTAGCACCGTTTTTCCTAGTGGAGTGGGCACGTGTCCCCTCTGCTAGCTCTTGTCCTGCACGTTTGTGGCAGAGTTGAATTGTTTGTGCGATCCATCGTGCAATAGTCTCTTTGGTTACTGCCTTGCCCATGAAACTGTTGGCGAATGACACAAAGAACTGTTTTGTTTTCCTGTGTCCCTTCGTCCGCTCAATGTAGTGCATGACTGCCCTTCTGGCGTCCAGGGTGTGCAGAGCTCGCTCTGCGCTAGTGGTTGGTTTTTGGAAAAAACTCGATATCTGTATAGACTGATTCATGTGGAATTTGGACACCACCTTCGGCATGAAGTGTGGGTCAGTCCTCATCACAACCCTATCATTGTGTATTTGTATGTAGGGTTCTTGTTGCGTCAGAGCCTGAAGCTCGCTTACTCTGCGTAAGGACGTTATTGCAACCAGGAAAGCTGTTTTCATAGTTAGCATCTTTAGGGAGGCCTTGTGAAGTGGTTCAAAGGGCTCTTTCATGAGTTCCGTTAGAACTATGTTCAAGTTCCATGCAGGTGGCGGCACCCGCTTGGATGGTGCGATCCTTTTCGCTCCTTCCAGGAATCTCTTCACCACCTGTGATGTGAAGAAACTCCTGCACGTTTCTCCCCTTGTGTAGGCGACTATCGCTGCCAAGTGAACTCTTAACGAGGATGAGCTAAGGTTCTTCTCCAGCAATTGCGTCAGGTACTTTAGCACTGTGGAGTCCTTCATTTTATTGTGAAGTTCTTCCTTTCTGCACCACATTGTGAATATTTTCCATTTCGCAACATAGCACTTCCGAGTGCTGGGCCTTCGTGCCTCCCGAAGGACCCTCAGGGTGCTTTCTGGCAGTCTCAAATGTGCGAACTCTATGTCCCCAGGAGCCACGCTACTAGGCTTAGGCTCTCTGGGTGTAGCACCTCTCCGTTCTGCATGGAGAGTAGGTCTTTCCTCTTGCCGAATCTGTGGGGTGCACACTGCGTCATCTCCATGACCTGAGAGTACCATGTCTGCCTGGCCCACTGTGGCGCGACCAGTATCAGGGTCATGTTGCTCGCTCTGCACTTGCTCAGCACTCTGTGCATCAGAGGTATCGGGGGAAAGGCGTAAGCAAATGTCCTTGACCGATCTATCCATAGGGCATTCCCCAGGGACCCCTCCTCGGGTTGTCTGGATGCGAAGTTTTGGGTATTTTGCATTCCGGCGTGTGGCAAACAGGTCCACTGATGGTGTTCCCCATCTGTCGAACAGCCACCTTGTCTCTTGAGCATTGAGCTCCCACTCGTGGGATGCCGATGTCTGTCTGCTGAGCCAATCTGTCTGTATGTTGTCCTTCCCTGGTAGGTGTATGGCTAGCAGGTCTATCTTGAGAGGGATGGCCCATCTCCATATCTCCTGCGCCAGCGTTGAAAGCGGGGCTGACTGTGTGCCACCCTGCTTGTTGATGTAGAACATCGCGGTGTTGTTGTCTGTTTGTAGCAACACCTTGTGCTTGTACAGTCTTGTTTGGAAAGCTTTCAGTGCAAGGAAGATTGTCTTCAATTCTAGGTAATTGATGTGCTTTGTCGCATCTGCTGGCGTCCACAGTCTCCTCACCTTGAGCTCCTCCATGTGAGCGCCCCTTCCCTTCAGGGATGCGTCTGTGCTGATGGTAACTGTTGGCGTTGGGGGCGTTAGATGCTTTCCCCTTGTTATGTTCTCCATGGTCCACCATGTCATCTCCTTCTGCACTGCGTGCGTTACAACCACTAGATCCTCCCAACTGCCTGTAGCTTGTGACCATTGCTCCTGTAGCCATTCTTGAATGGGTCTCATGTGGAGACGTACATTTGGTAGCAGGTGGATGCATGATGCCATCATCCCCATGATCTTGCTCGCAGTCCTCACTGTCCGAGCTTCTCCCTTCCGGTAGAGGCGAGTCTCCTTCACCAGCGCCCTCGCCCTCTTCTCGCTGGGGAACACCTTGCCCTGTAAGGTGTTGATCTGTGCTCCCAGGAAGATCTTCACTTGTTCCGGCTCCATTGATGATTTCTTCCAATGGATGGAGAACCCCAGTCTTATGAGAGTGCTCGTCACTGTATGTGCGTGCTGCTTGCATTTCTGGTATGAGTTTGCTTTCACCAGCCAGTCGTCCAGGTAGGGGTATACGTGTATTCCCTGCCTTCGTAGGTGCGCTGCGACTGCTGCGAGGCACTTTGTGAAGACTCTTGGTGCTGATTTTAGCCCGAAGGCTAGTGTTGTGAACTGGTAGTGGCTTTCTCCGATGGTGAACCTGAGCATACGCTTGTGCTTTCTGTTCATTGGGATGTGCAGGTAGGCGTCCTTGAGGTCTATCGTGACCATGAAGTCCCCGATCTGCAATTGCGGGAGCACCTCTTGCGGGGAGGTCATTTTGAATTTTTGCGTTCTTATGAATTTGTTCAGGAACCTTAGGTCCAGAATGGGTCTCATTGTCTCGTCTACGTTTGGTACCAGGAAGTACGTTGAGTATATTCCCTTGTTTCTTTCCTTGAAGGGTACCCGTTGTATGGCCTGCTTCCTGAAGACGCTCTAGCTGTGTGCTTGCTAGTGGTTTTCTGCTTGTTGGCCTCCCCTCCAACTCTATGCAGTATCCGAATTGAATGATGTTTAGGATCCATTTGTCTAATGTGATTTCTCTCCATTCTTGGAGGTAAAATCTTAATCTTCCTCCCACTGGTGTTATGTAGTCGTAGATGTCTAGCTTGTCTTGACCCCTATGTCTAGCTTGTCTTGACCCCACTGGGATCTTTTCTGTGGGCAGGCACACAGAGTTTTTTGAAGTCACTTAGAGGCGGGCTGCTGCCCCCCTCTATTCTGTCCACGTCCATTTCCTCTCCCTCGAAAGGACTGGCCTCTTTGTTGGTATTGCCAGGACTGCTTCTGCTGACCCTGCTGAGCCTGCGAGTCTGCCTGGTGCGTTTGTTGGAAAGCCTGGTGTGATGTACCTGGCTGGTTTCCACCTCTCCCGCCAGGCCTCCGTGACGGGGTGCCCCTTCTGTTGCCTCTGAACTGCAATGCTCCCATGGACCTTGCTGTTTCGTTATCCTTTTTTAGTTGACTGAGCTTCTCATCAACTGTTGTTCCGAAAAGCGTATCGCCGTTGAACGGTGTGTTCAGGATGCTGTGTTGCACCTCTGGTTTGAAACCTGAAATCCTGAGCCAGGCGTGTCTTCTTTCAGTGACACCCATCATCATGAGCCTGCTGGAGGTGTCTGCTCCATCCAGGGCCGTCTTAAGGCAAGAATTTGCCGCGTTCTTCCCTTCTTCAACCAGTTTTTCGGCCTTCTGTCTGGCATCCTGGGGCAGTTCCTTCACCAACTGCCCCAGCTCCTCCATGATCTGGTACATGTGCCTGTTTATCAGGGCGTTGGAATTAGCCATGCGCCAGTGGGTCGCGGAATTCCGTTCGATCCTTCTGCCCACCAGATCTATCCTTTTGCTCTCCTTATCCGGTGCTGGTCCAGAAGTAGTGGGTACGTTAGCCCTCTTCCTTGCTTTGGCCGTGATAATGGAGTCTGCGGAGACCGTGCCCTGAATGTAGGGTGAGTCCTTTGAGGAATGTTTGTATTTCTTCTCTGTTCTGGGAGTTACTGCCTTGCATGTTGCGGGCTCCCTGAATGCTTCCCTCCTGAGCCAAGACGCTGTCGAGCATTGGTAGGTACTGGCTCCTTGTTTGTGTGGGGAGCAATGTCTCTAGAAGGAAGTCTGCTTTCTGCTTCTCTTCGTCGAGCTTGAGTTTGAATGCCGCTGCGGCAGACTATCACCAAGTTGTAGGCCCCGATGTCGTCCGGCGGCGAGGGCCTCGAGGGATATGTGTCGACCGCCTCCTCCGGGCTGTCGGTGTCGACATCTAGTTAATCCACCTCTTGTAAGTCAGAGGGGGCCGACTCTGCGTCCGTCCTGCTGTCCTCTTCCTCCCCATAGTTGTAACCATCGTAGGGATTCTCGTCCTCTTCCTGGTCGTCGACCACCTAGACGTCCGGGTCTTGTTCCTCGGCGACCTAGTCTTCCTCCTCGACCACCTCCACCACTGGTAGCTTGGTCTTGTGTGGAATCGTGAAGGTTTTCATCTTTGCGTCGAATTCTTTCTTCCGCTGCAAGATGTTTTCCATTTCGGCCTCGAGGCGCCTTCTCTTTTTCTCCATCTCGGCTGCGTGCTCCGCGTCGGATGGTTCGGCCGCTCTTTTCGGCGGTTGGCTCGGCGCCGTGCTTTTCGGTGCCGAAGTTTGACGTCGACCCGGATTTTGGGTCTCTGGTCGGCATCGGTAGTTTAGGGTCCTTCTCCCTCGGCGTCGATCGATCCTTTTCGGGGACGATTTTCGATGACTTCTGCTGTTCAACAGCTCTCGGCACCGGGGACTCCTTCTCAGAGGATCCGCTGGGCCTGTGAGTACTCGCGGACGCCAGTTGTTTTGGTGTCGGCGCTTTCGGGGCCTTGCCCTCGTTTTTTTGAGACTCAGAGTCTCTCGGGTTCTTGGGAGACGGAGAGTCGACTACCTTATCAGAAGTCTTCGTGTAATCGGTCTCTACGACCGTGTAGCTGTCGTCTTCGGCGGCAGCGTTGTCCTCTTCCTCGGAAGACATCCCCACATCGTAGAGGGACGGAGTCGAGGCCTTCCCCTGCAGGGTGGCGTGCGCTACCGTCTGTCTCTCTCTCACACGAAGGGTCTTCGGGGCTAAGGCGGAGCAGGCGTTGCAGTCCTCGCTTTCGTGATTTACCGGTAGACAGAGGTTGCATACCGGGTGCTGGTCCTTCTGCGCGTACTTGTGGTGGCAGTTAAGGCAGAACTTGAACGGCGTGTTGTCCATCATCGAGCGCTCAGGGCCTCCCTGGTCGCGTGTTCGTCAAAGATCTCGATGAATTCTCCTTCTCCTTTGCTGACTCCTCGTCGATGAAGTCTCCTCGAGTCTTCAGATGACTTTTCTTTCTAATTTCTGTATTTTCCTTCTTCTTTCTCCAAAAATGTCTGGAGCCCAAACGGGAACGATCCAGACCCGACCGCGGAAAAAAAGAATCTGAAGATGGCGCCCAAGAGTGGGAGCTTTCGCAGGAAGCATGCCGACGTCACCGGAAATGCACCCAAGGAGGTGTGACGCCGACGCCCACCTGGGCTACAAAAAAAAAATACAAAAAAAAAAATACCACAAAGAAAAGACTACGAATCCGGACCCAACCACAAGACCGCGGAATAATGCACAGCATAGTGAATCCAGAAAGATTCACGCTGCAAAATTCATATTCATACAGTGTGTTTACTACTCACTCCCTTCAAGACAAAATCACGTTTGGATTAAAGGTTTAAATGAACAACAACTGAATGTAAAACAAGTTTTTCAAATAGACCATAAATCAATTCCTTGGCCTATTGAACAATTGATGTCTATTCCCTTTATGTGCCGACGCGTTTCAAACCCGATGATATCACTTCTCAGGTTCTCCTCAGGGCTCTGTCTTTTAATGTTTTTCTAAAAATGTATATAAAACAAAAAGAATTTGTTTTTAGTTGGCTATATTACAATAGCTCTCCTCCATTAGAACCAATTGTCACTAATTTTACCTGTTTTCCAGCTGTCGCCGGTCTGCAGGTTTGTTTCTCACTCGACTGATTATCTTGGTCTTTGTACCTATAACCAAGGTGGGACATTTTGTCATTCTCTATGATCCCTCACAGTCAGACAGCATCTATGCACAAGCTGCATCTGGACATACCTGGATGTGTCTATTTCTCTGTTTTGACACTCTTCACGTTTTATCCTGTTTTTTGTAACAATAGCACTCGCCCTTGCATGTTGTTCTTAACCTGAAAGTGATAAAATGCTCTTGTAATTCTCGAGTGTATTTACCTCTTAATTATTTTCTAGCGTTCACCAAACTTAAGGCATACATGTTTGATTCCAATTCTCCCTTGTGTGCTGCAAAAACTGTCTTTCTATGCTCGAGCGGCTGTTTTATACTCCAAACCGTCTTGCAGTTAATCTGTATGTAGAAGGACGTTCTTAGTTAGAATGTTTTTGAGGTTTAAAATTAAACACGATAGTCTACCCGCTTATTCCGCGTCCTACCAGCTCCCGCGGCGATCCGGTGACTGCTGCATCAATCTGTGGATGCCGCAGCCATCTTGTGATGTGTTTTTCAACATCGCCGTGTAGACGGTTTGGAGTATAAAACAGCCGCTCGAGCATAGAAAGACAGTTTTTGCAGCACATGAGGGAGAATTGGAATCAAACAGGTATGCCTTAAGTTTGGTGAACGCTAGAAAATAATTAAGAGGTAAATACACTCGAGAATTACAAGAGCATTTTATCACTTTCAGGTTAAAAACAACATGCAAGGGCGAGTGCTATTGTTACAAAAAACAGGATAAAACGTGAAGAGTGTCAAAACAGAGAAATAGACACATCCAGGTATGTCCAGATGCAGCTTGTGCATAGATGCTGTCTGACTGTGAGGGATCATAGAGAATGACAATATGTCCCACCTTGGTTATAGGTACAAAGACCAAGATAATCAGTCGAGTGAAAAACAAACCTGCAGACCGGCGACACCTGGAAAACAGGTAAAAATAGTGACAATTGGTTCTAATGGAGGAGAGCTATTGTAATATAGCCAACTAAAAACAAAAATTATTTTTGTTTTATATACATTTTTAGAAAAACATTAAAAGACAGAGCCCTGAGGAGAACCTGAGAAGTGATATCATCGGGTTTGAAACGCGTCGGCACATAAAGGGAATAGACCTCAATTGTTCAATAGGCCAAGGAATTGATTTATGGTCTATTTGAAAAACTTGTTTTACATTCAGTTGTTGTTTATTTAAACCTTTAATCCAAACGTGATTTTGTCTTGAAGGGAGTGTGAGTAGTAAACACACTGTATGAATATGAATTATTTGTGTATATACAAATTTTGTATATGATATATGTTGTTGAAATGTATTTTATTTATGTGTAAATTGTTAAAATGTTTAGTGTCCTTTTCACACATGAAATAATGAAAAAAATTTAAAGAATACAATAAAAGGGTACGAATGAGATATACCCAACAAACCTAGAAGTATCACTGGGTTGTTTTTCCTTAAAATTTGAGGATCTAAAGAAATGTGTAGTTGGTAATTTTTCTTTCTATAACTGTATTAATAATTCCAGCACTGGAATCAGTATGGGCTTAATACGAGGTGTTTGATACCAAACACCTTTGGTTTCAGTGAAGCCATAATGAAGCTGTGGAACTGGTTTTTGACCAGTGCCCAGCACATGTACTTAAAATAGCTTCCCTGATCACTTGTACTGGCAGTAATTGAACTAGCTGCTCAGGGAGATATGTCCACTTACGTAGTAAAGTGCACCCTACCGTAGGAATGTAAGGCCTGTTGTAAGGACGACTTATCTATACTGCATGCAGTGTCTGCTGGCATGGCACAAAGGTTGTGTGCCTTGTCGTATTTTTCACTTTTGTCTGCACCAAGACATGCAGCCTGCAAAGGTAGTTTGGACTAACAGGAAGTGCTAAAGGTATTGCCAATTGGGGAAATCTTTTTACATCTCTGGGAAAGAGATCTGTTATTGGGAAACTGGTTAGCAGGAACCCAGGACACTTCCATTCAAAATTGCATCAGCTGCCAGGCATAAAGTGGGGGTGTATATGTCAAAAAAGGACACTTTCATACAGGGAGGATCTGCACTTTGGTGGTCAAACAAAGAAAACAGCAACTGCCATTACTCAACTAGAAACTCAAGTGGCACAGCTCAATATAAAAGTATGGACTTGGTACTAGATGTCCTCGCCACAAACCTAAAATAGGTCTGATGCAGTGCCCACACAGACGTGGAAAGATTTTTTTAGGTGAATAGCACACTGCACGATTCCCCTTTACAGTGCCAAGATAATTTGGGGCAGATAGGATTAATTTGCTGGTGAGCAAATTTGACAGATGAAGATAAAGATGGTTCAGAGACCAGATAAACTGTTTCTTCTGCCAAAGTTATTGTTTCATCTGCACCATTTTGGTTCCTCCACCCATTCTTCATAATTTCTACACTTAAAGAGAAGTTTCTCAGAAAGTACGTGGAGGACAAGGAGCAGTGCACACGCAAAGTCAAAAGCATCAACATGCTCCCACAGCACCCCCTATGTGGACTCTTTGGTCTTGGATTATGGACTCCCAGCCCAGGAGATGATGGAAATAAAGACCACGACGGTCTCCTCACTTCTATGCATTACAACGGGATGGCTCACCACAACTTCTACGTTAATAAGAAATGAATAATTTTTTGCACCATAACTAAAGACACTATTATAACAGTAAATATTTTGCTCATATATAATCCACCAAAACATTGTTAGACACAAGAACAATCCTTTGGGGGAGTGGTTCAAGCAGTATGAAAGTATGTGGTATTTCTACAGTGTGAACCTATCCAAAAGGCAGCAGAGCGCTGTGCAGGGTTAAAGAAACGGTAACGCATGACAAGAGGTAGCTGGTTTATGGACCATTGTGATGTAGTGTTCTTTAACGGTTTCCTGAATTGGGCTAGATTAGGGGCTGTCCTGAGGGATTTACGGATGTAGTTCCAGATCCTGTGTGCTTAGATAGAAAAGGCCTGCTGCTTTAGATTTCATTCTACACTTTTAAGTCTGCAATATGATGGTAACCTGGTCACAGGTGTGCGAGAACCACCAGCAGTGGTGAGTTTGTGTGCAAGATTAGCATGGTGCTGTGAATAAACACCTGCCTCAAACTTCAAAGAAGTGGGGTGTGGGATCAGAAAAGTGTTGTCTGCAGGTATAGGGGGTAGATGAATTGGTTCATATACACCAAGCCTCTAAAACAGACTATTGTAGTGCAAGCTGTATTTCAGTACCTTGAATTACACTACAGAATATGTAGAGTATGGGTCCACATGCGCGAGTAGTGGTTAAAAGGCGACAGACAAGCCAGATCTCAAACACATTCTTTGGTTCAACAAGAGAAAGAATGATTCACTTTGAAAAACTGGTTGTATATTTTTCAGAATGAAATGGGTCTCTGTCACTTAGAGCAAAGCGCACACACTCCCAACAGTGTATGTGGGAAGCTTGCCAGGTCTATTCAGATCATAAAAAAGGCTCCATTTTGAACAAACATGTCAATATTTTCTTTTTGAAAGAAGGCAGGGGCATCAGTCTCAAAATGTTCCCCACATGGTTTTTAGAAGTGGGACCAAGGGTAGAAAAACTTGACCTATTAAGGGGAAAAAACAAAGTTGTTGACACTCCCATTAATCAAGCTTCAGAAGTAACCTGACTAGGATCAAGAAAACTGAATACTTCATGATTGCACGTTTGTAAACAGTATCACAGTATCACAAATACGGCTGTTGAGATAAATTACTTATTATAGTGCTTCCTCCCACTCTTCTGTCATTTCCAGACACTATAAATAAGATTAATATCCAGCCTATTGAACTCCCTTTCCCAGTATCCTCCGGAAAAGCTGTCCATCAAAATAATACTTCGAATACGAATTAGAGGCAGGATTGATAAGCACAAGAAGATTGCATGACCCCAAATCGAAACATGTGTCACATGAACACCCTTCACAGCTAAGTTTATTGCATACTTTGTGCGAGTCAAGAGAAAATAAAGCTTTAAAAAAATAATCAAGAGACCTGCCCTAAGCTCCTACAGGTTTTACGCCTCATTGACAGAGACCTACTTCATAAGACGAGATGACTAATGAGCAGGAGCGCCTACGAGATTTCGACAAGGAGCTAACATAGGGTGCGGAGAAGACTGGGAGGGTTTGTGAGGGGGTACTGTTCCTTTTTCTCTTTTCTCTCTCTTCTCCTGAAGGCTCGTTGCCAGCTCACAAGACTGGTAAGCGACAAACTTCACCATCGCATAGCCCGAAAAGCTCGAGAGGACTGAAAATGTAAAGCAAATTCTAAAGGAGTAGTCTATTGTATCCCATAGCCCACGCTGCCTGCCTCAGGTTGTTGGCTTACAGCTGTGTCAATTCCATAAGGCCTTTGCCTCCACTGTTGGCTACTGACAATGTCTCAAAACGAGATCTCTTATCTCTCAATACTGTGCTTTGATGTAGGCGAATAAAAAGAGTTATTCCATCAAAAAATAATCTAGAAATGATCACCACAAAACTGAGTTTAAATAAACTCAAAAGAGCTTTGTTGTGCTTACCTAAAACTATGAACTTTGGTGAAAATGAAAAATTACAGCAAAGGTCTTTAAAGTGTAATCCCTCTGAATGCAGTAGTGTTCGTGGAATGTATTAAGCCTATATTAACCGATGACCTACAGCATATCCCCAAACTTGAAGACATGCGAAAAATAAATGCGTGATGCAAATTACTTTAAAATAATAAAAAATAAACTTTCAAGCATTAGCAAATTTGCTCACATAAGGTCTTCAAAGAATCTGTTTTTAGCATCGAAGTGGGATGCAAACTCACCAAATTTAATTTTCCAATCTTGACAAGTTCTTCACCATCAACTGTAGTTTCTTTCATGTGGATAGTAACGGAAAACACAGAGTGGGATCGACTGGGTAGGAGAGAAATTACAGACAAAAGAAGTGATGAAGATGCATAGAACTTAATTAATGTAGAAATTGCATAAATGTAACAGGAAAAAAACGAAATTTGTTTATTAGCCCACTTAATAACATGATTGCAAATTGATAAACTCCAAACAGTGTTCCAGAAAGTGAATACCTCGAGTATGCATTCATCAGTGTGGATGCTGTAGTTCTCTTTGCTGCTCCTCTCTCCAGAATCTGATACACCTCATTCTTGTTGTGCACTGTGACTTCTTCCAAGCCTTTAATGATCACGCCCCTCTAAAATAAGTATAATAAATTAACCAGCCAGTTGGGGGAATGTGACAACTGCACTTGTGAGCAAGATGTTTGCACATCTTCACAAATGGTGGTTATGACAATTATTGCAAGATTAGCATATAGAAAGAGCAAACTGTAGGAACCAGATGTGATCTGGTAAAGGGAAAAAATTTGATATTGGGTCCACCAGCCAAATTAAAAATATAGATATAAATGAGGTCATTGTGTAAGAAGGGGGTGGCAGACATTTAATAAAACATGGGGAAATAGTGGCAGATAAGGTTGAGAATAGACGGAGACAAAAATTAAAACACATTACAATGAATAGAAAGAAGTGGGGGTGAATGATGGGGGGCAGGGGGGTGTACGTGGCAAAAGTATAGTGATGCATGGCCAAGAATAAAAATCCACTGATGTATGCAAGTAATAATGAATTGGCCACTAAAAGTGTGCTGGGCATAGCATCTTACAAAGCATACTGCTGATCCAAAATGCCATTAAATATGCACATTTCAATGAGTTTCTGCGCCCCAACAATCAATTTGAATAATCTACTTTATTCAGGAATAATTCAATTATAATTTTGCCCTCCACCACCTCAGTACTCTGGATGAGAGTTCCTACTAGTCCAAGCCAAGTCTCTAAAAAATAAACCCCATACTTAGTAAATACCTACAATACCTTTGGATCCCTTGTGCCATTTGACTTTTTAAAAAAAAAATTAAATTGCTGCCAAAATTAAAAAGGCAATCAATGTTTGAAACGGTTCTTCCTCAACTTTAAAAAAAAAAAATGGCCACTGTGGAGAAAACTCCAACTAAGGTGTTCGAATGTAGGCAAGATTCAAGAATAAAGTTACGTTAATAGATACCTTGTTACGAGGATCATCAAACATTTGAAGCCGCTCGCCAACATCTGGACATGGGCTCAAAAGATCAAAAAGTTCTTCATTGTAGATTTCAAGCAAGGATACTTTAACTGAGAATTCTGTACCATTTTCTGAAAGTTTCTCAAAAATTTGATGCAGCGTTCGTGGAATGATACCTGCAAGGGGATCCTGTAAAGATAAGTCACAAATTGAACAAAAGCAAGTAGCTAAAAATTGCTTAAAAGCACTAATTTGAAGACAGAGGTATTGACAAAGATAGCATGGGGGAAAAAAATCAGTTAACCTAAAAGAAGCTTATGCAATTTAAACGCTTTCCAATCACCTAAGCATATAAACTCCCATCGAATTTACACTACATTTCTAATTTGAGTATCTGAAGGAAAATTTTCATCTGGTATTAACTAAATGACAAATAGGATCATGTGTCCATGAACCCCTGTACATTCTAAACATCTCACCCTCAAACAAGTCCCTTAACAGCAATTTGCAACGTAGTCAATGTTGCCAAACAGTGACTTTTTGATTAATCTAAAACAGACAGAAATACTCAACAATTATAGGGCTATACACATTTGTGCTTTGAAATCTTGTAGTTATGCCTGCTGACAACCCATTCAGTCTCCTATCAAGAACCCCAGAATTCTTGGATGTGAGACTTGTCAGATGGCTTGAATCTGTTGCAGAATACAAAGACACACAAAATGGCTGAAGTTCAGAGAGCAAAGAACATCCTATCCGCACTCAGCCCGTCCACATTGATAGGCCAGCAGACTAGAGGAAAACCTTCGAAAAGTAAGCATCCACGCTAAAGCGTAAGGCTATGAAGGGCAACACTACACAATATATTCAAAAACGCCATTCCCACCTGCCCCATCTCAGTTCTTTCAAAGGAAATGACCTATTCAGGAAGCCACTTACGCACAACTACTCTAAGAAGCATGATACAGAACAGTGTTCTGAACATGGCAATGACAGGTTTGCATAAGGGGTAATGCGTACATCAAGTCACAGCACATATGGCTATATTAATGTTGGAATTAAAAAACAAGAGCTATGAAAGAAGCATGCAATTTCCAATTCCTTGTTGGTGCTGTAACAGTACTGGTCTCAGGCAGGACATTTTAGCCCTAACTTAGATCAGGCTTATGCGGCATATTTAATTACATCAATAAATCCTTTGGCCATGTAACATCACTGCTTAAGCAAGGATCGACGCAAGGTTGTGGTGAACTCGTACTAAGCACATCCTGCAGGACAGTATAAGCAGAGCTCATCCGCTCCTCTATCTACCCACTCTGCGCTGTCAACTATTCGATCTTGCAGCAGTAAGCCTCTTCTAGACCAGGTAATACAGGCTTTTCCAAAGAAAGAAGTGGAATTTTAACTGTTGTACTGGACGAGAGAGGCCCTCACCACATTAGGTCAGTTAATAGTTGTCAACTCCTCTGAGCCCTGAGAAGCACTTTTAGTTGGTGTGGCTTTCAGACCGTCTCAGACTATTTTTTTTAAAAGAACAAAATAGTAGGTTATACAGACGGCATTCCGCTTATTCACAAAGTACACGTTCTAAATAATTAGTCCCCTTCAGAGCCTGTGTTCAAGGACCAAGGTGCAATTTATCCCCCCCAAAAATCACTATTTTCTTTATAAAACGGGCTTGATATTTCCTCACCTACTGCTACAATCAAAACAAAGTCGCACTGACTGCTATCAGAATGCGCGATGCTTCCAGGATAAGTTACTTTTAGTCTTCAAAAGTCGCAAACCAGATTGGAACTGCTTTTGGATGCGTTCTAGTTTTACATTCCAACAGTACAGACCATTATTGCGTGGCTCTATGCGAATACATTTAAAATACCATTCTGACAAACAAATGTCTTCACTTATATTTCCCTGTCAGGATGGTATCCTTTCCGTAACGCTAACGGGGATGAAAACTTGTAACCGACCATTTCATTTTGTGCCATATTCAATGTTCAGCGACAAAGACTGGTGTTTATTTACTACTAGTTGCTCTTGGACCATGCATCAGAAATATATTTACACAGAAATTAACCTTCCTATGGCACAATGAGCATATATGGTGCGTAAATGCATGACGCACTAAATTACGCTGCATCAGTAGTCCTTTTTCTAAAACAACTCCCAAGTTTGGATTGCATCAGCTTTCCAAACAGTATCTATGCGTTATGGAATGGGCCATTTCTATGGGGAATCAAAATGCTCTGTGTGAACGTTTATAGCACAGAAACGTATCCAACACTTTGCATTCATGGAAGAGAATCCTTCATACCTTTCATCAAAAAGTAAAAACAGAAAAATGGTAAAACTGATTTCACTGACATTTCTAGCAGCGCTTTGGACTGCCCTGTGGAAGCCTTTTCTACCTATGGCTAGCGCACTTACATTTACATAAACAGGACTGTAGTTCATATGAAGTATTTTCTTCTATTCTATGCGGTTTACCATCTTTGTGTGCTTAAGCCATGCATTCAGCTTATAGTACTGCAAAGCAAATAGCACCCATTGTAAATTTACCCTTTCTGCAGCGTTACTCAAGACTTATTTTGCTTTTTGGCTGAACTATTTTTCCTGTCCGTAGGACTCTGCCTTTTCCCCTGCTCACCAATGTTAAAGTGCTTGTGCTCCTCCTTTCGACAAAGGAAGATTGGTATACCCCAGACTGGCACATTTAACTTACCTACACGGCCCTAGTGTACGGTACTAAGGTGTGCCCTAGGACTGAAATGTAAACACACAAAAAAGCACAAGTAGACTGCTAAACCCTTTTTGCCAGCCACTACAGTGACAATGTGAAAGGAACGCTTTAACCCCAAACATAAGATCCACTGATGACTACCTTATCTTCAGAAGACTACTCACGAGTTGGCTCTTCCCCACATAACCACCATACCCAAATATACAGCATATCCCTCTGTATAGAAGCATTTATTTGGACTATAGATGTGTATCTACATATGTGTTTTGCTTTTCTAGAAACGATTATAACAAATAGGTTTTTAAATATATAGATATTTGTGAGTTGTGCTTAATAAATGTAAATACTACTTCTGGTTATAGAATTCTATGTTGAACGTGTATATAGGTGACTAAATAAATACATCTTTTATCATATTTATCTAAAATTGATTCACTATTGAATTACAAACTTTACATACAGCAATACTTGATAATCTGAGTTTATTAAATACAACTTAAATCTACATATATTACCTTCCTTATACATAGATACCTTCCATGAACTTACGTATCTTTATATTTATTACTTTGCTTTTAATTCAGCACCTCCAGCACACTACCCTATATCTCTTGCAATGTATCTTCTACGGACACTCACTCAACCCAAACGCCATTATACTATGAGCCCCAAAATAACCCTTTCTAGACTCTCACTTACATCTCACCCTATACCTCTCTAAATATATCCTCTACCTCCACTCTCTCATCCCAAACCTCATTCTACTACGATCCCCAAAATAACCCTTTGGGGACTCTTGCCTCCTCTACCCCTATTGCATCAACTCATACCTCTTACTATTCAGATCTCCCAAACTTGCCTTTTTAAACCTCTGACTTTCCCCTTCCAGCTTCCCTTTACTCATCCAAAACCTCCTCCTACTGCCAGGAGCTTAAAACATACCAAAATGAAATACATTTCTAGACCCTTCCCTCTTCTATCCTTCCACTATCCTTTCCAATCCAAATAACAGACTAACATGTCCACCAATCAAATTAATTTTATATTTCAATATACTAATTACTCTCTAATCCTGCCTGGGGTCAGAAGTAGATTGCAACCCGCCAAAAAGCATTTCAACACCTCATCTGGGGTAGAAAGCGCTATGTGAATGCAAACTTTTCCCTCTTCCATCCCTCCACTATACTGTTTCAATACAAATAAACTTGCATGTCCACCACTCAAATTAATTTATATTCCCTATAATAATCTCACCACTAATCCTTTTTGTATTCTGGAGTAGCATGCTACTCACCAAAAAAAAGTGATCAGGCGACTCGTCAGGGATAGTAAGCGCTATATGAATGCAATTACAATACAATGATTGCAGGTCTGACACCAGTAGGTTTTTACTGCAAATTTGACCTGTCAAAATAAGCTCCTTTTTTAAGACAAAAACCTTCATTTTAAATATTTTATGTCACCCCCAAGTAGGCTTTACTCCCTATAGGATAGGGTGCATAGTTTTAAAAAGTAGGATATGTAAACTTTTAATGTTAAGCATGCCCTCACAGCGACTGGACCCTCAAAGCCATTTTCACTGTCGCAGGGCTGGTTGTTCCATAGAAAATCTCTGGGATTAAGTTTAATAAACGTTCTCTACAGAGGAAAAAGCTAAAAATGTAACATTTGTATTGTATTGTATTGTATTTTATTGGCACTTATAGAGCGCATGGCTACCCGGAGACATCCCAGCGCTGCACGGGGCTAAGGGAGGGGGACAGCTCTCTTATGTGAACAGCCAGGTCTTTAATTATTTTCGGAACTTCAGATTGTTTGGTTCGCTTCGTAGATGTAGTGGAAGGGCATTCCGGAGGCATTGAGTGAGAAAAGCCTACCGCCACTTATGGCCTTCATGATCCTGGGAACCACAGCAAGATGGAGTTCATTTGATCAAAGTACCCTGTTTGCCCTGTACGGGCGAATAATGGTCTTTATGATTACTGGTCCGTCTCCTTTCAGTGCCTTGTGGGCTATGCAGAGAGCCTTGAAGTTTATTCTCTCCTGTACTGGGAGCCAGTGGAGAGAGCGAAGGGCCAGTCTTGCTGAGCAGCGGTTGGGGGTGTCAGTGAGCAGCCCTGCCGCACAATTCTGTATGACCTGTAGTTTTAAAATAACTTCCTTTAGGGCACCTAAATAAAGAGCATTACCATAATCCAATCTGGACAGAATCAATGCCCGAGTCACTAGTCTTTTTGCAAGCAGGGGAAGGAGCGGGAGGATTTCGCGAATAATTCTTAGTCGGCCATAGCATTAGGCGGCCGTCTTCCTCGCCTGGGATTTGAAGATGATGTTCTGGTTAAGCCAAATTCCCAGGCTTTTGATCTCAGTTTTGGGGGTTGGCACCAAGCCCATAGTGGAGGGCAACAAGGTTTTTAGAAAGGAACTCAGTGAGTTGCCCAATATCATGAGTTCTGTCTTTTCACCAGTGAGTTTTAGGTGGGAGAGACTCATCCATTTTGCGACTTCCTCCAGACAGGGGAGGAGACCATTGGCTTGTTGGCTAGAGTGAGTCCGCGATACACCAACTGAGTGTCTTCGGCGTAACATTTGGACCTTTGCAATATTTAGAATAAGCCAATTCACTGATGAAGTCAGATTTGTAATATATCTTCTGGAAAGAGGACGTTTAAAATGTCACCTTTGCCCGGTCTACATTCCCTAGAAACTAAATGTTAGATTTGTTCACTTACTTTTGCTAGCTAGCAATCAGCATTTCAATGGGCATGACTGAGGTGTTAACTTGCTCCCAGAACAGTAACAAAAGGCCTTAGGTGGAGGGCAGTGTTGTTGTGTGATAGACAGGATGGTCTGTGCCCTGGACCCAAAAACTTAATAAACTTCAAAGAGGCCACAAGCCGAAGAAGCGAGCATCCAGGCCTGCACTCTGTCTCTCCCTCGTCTCCCTCAGCCAGAGCATCCTCCATTGTAGTGATGACAGGGCACTGATTGCACACATTGCTATATTAGCATGAGCTTGTTTAAACACCATTTTGCCACTTTGCAGCTTGTGCACATGACACTACATGCAACTGTTGTTGTAAGTTAAGGTGCTCTTCAACGTCTACATGAGCCCCCTCGCGGCCATCGTACGCCAACACAACCTCAACATAATCTCCTACGCCGACGACACCCAACTGATCCTCTCCCTGACCAACGACCCCGCCGCCGCCAGAGCCAACCTGCACGAAGGGATGAGAGATGTAGCCGAGTGGATGACGACCAGCCGCCTGAAACTGAACTCAGACAAGACGGAGGTCCTCATCCTGGGCTCCTCGCCCTCCGCCTGGGACGACTCCTGGTGGCCCCCCGCCCTGGGCACCGCACCCAAACCAACGGACCACGCACGCAACCTGGGCTTCATCCTGGACTCCTCCCTCTCCATGACCAGACAAGTCAACGCCGTCTCCTCGTCGTGCTTCAACATCCTGCGCATGCTACGGAAGATCTTCTGGTGGATCCCCACCGAGACCAGGAAGACTGTCACCCAGGCCCTCGTCACCAGCCGACTGGACTACGGCAACGCCCTCTACGCCGGAACCACCGCCAAGCTCCAGAAGAGACTCCAGCGGATCCAGAACGCCTCAGCCAGACTCATCCTCGACATCCCACGAAACAGCCACATCTCCGGACACCTGAGAGACCTGCACTGGCTCCCCGTCAACAAAAGAATCACCTTCCGCCTCCTCACCCACGCACACAAAGCCCTACACGACCAAGGCCCGAGCTACCTCAACAACCGAATCCACTTCTACGCTCCCAAGCGCCACCTCAGATCAACCAGCCACGCCCTCGCCGCCGTCCCCCGCATCCGAAGAGCGACAACAGGAGGAAGGTCCTTCTCCTACCTGGCCGCCAAGACCTGGAACTCCCTCCCGATCGACCTGCGCCTGACCCAAGACCACCTCTCCTTCAGGAAGAAGCTCAAGACCTGGCTGTTCGAGCAGTAAAGGCACCCCCCCTCCTAGCGCCTTGAGACCCTACGGGTGAGTAGTGCGCTCTATAAATGTATTGATTGATTGCTTGATTTTCCACGCATGAGAATGGTATGTTTTTCACATCCCTAGACTTGCATCACGACCTTAGTCTGTACACTGCGTGCAGAAGCCTTCAAGGTCACCATAACAATGTATGCTGTTATTCAGGTTGATCGGCCCACACTAGAGACACAACACACACACAGCTGCAACCAACTGAAATCCTAGTGCCTTTAATATTGCCTGCATGCATGATTTGGGCACTTTGAGAAAAACTTTTACCAGGGACAGAGAGCTTTGCTGATCCTGTGATGTGATTCATGTCTGCTGATCTTGGAGGTATGGTGTTTCCCATTCAAGCCTAAGAGACCTATTATTATTAAACCTGGTTCCCAGCAGGGGAGGGTGGTTCACAAGGCGCTATAGGACCTGTTTCCACAATCATAATAGGATTTCTCCCTTTGTGTTTTATGGAATTTTAACAATGCAGATTGTATTATTTCTAATCATATGCCTGCATATGTTAGCCAAAAAACTGCATATTAGAGCACGTAGTTAAAATAAACATTTTAAATGTTACCGTGTCAGATTACTCACGTTGTGGACTGGTATGAGAATAGAAACGAAAGTGTTCTTGATTCCCACCATTCCTGAAAGTACCCGAAGTCGCATGTTCTGGGTTGTCTAATCATTGGTAGCTTCGCTGTAGGACAGAGAGCTAATGAGACACTGATGCTAGTCGGTTAGGGGTTCTGGGTACTAAGGGGAGTTTTTTTGGTACACCCCAATTCACTGAGGTCCTGGTTTCCTGTGCATAGTTCTGTGCATGAGCAGAAACCCCGCAACACCATCACACGGGCCTCTCTGATATCACAGTGTCAGACCCTGCTGGAGTTCAATGCCTCTTGGACAGGTCTGCTGTGCTTGTTCCTATGACATTTGGGGCACTCTTCAAGTGACGAAAACAGAATGCCAAAACAATTTATGTGTATCCACTGTGATTGCTGAAGGCTTATCTTTGTATTACCAGACTCCTGTCTGAGTTTATTGACTGTACACGGACTGCTTCAAACTGTATTTCAGTGTTCAATGTGGGAGGACCCTGTGATTACCACAGTACACTCCCCACACGCACAACCACAGCCCTCAGAGCCCAGGTTTAGTGGGGCCAAGCACTTTGGTCATCTTGAAAATGTAAGCGGGTAGGTTTAGTCCCTGGGAACCTTTACCCCATTAGGAAAAGCATTCCCAGGGCTAGCCCCACCTGCCAAGCATAAATGTGGTATCTACATGTACCAACTTCAAAACACTTCTGGGCTTGTGGAAAGTCAGAATAGAATTAAAAACGCTATCGGAGACCCAAGAAGAGCACTAACGTACTGGATCGGATACCCCTATAGTGCCCCAGACAAAGAAGTGGACTCCAAGGGTCAGAAGGCTAACCTGTTCAAGTTACAGTGAAACATCAAGCTACACAAGGCCTTTTCTTCAAATGCCCAGCAGACTGGTGGCAACAGGACCTGAACTTGACTCTGCCTGCCACCCTGCAAGTCTCACCCGGGGTCCAGGCTGGATTTAGAAGCTTACTATTGAGGTGGCTTTTGACGTAAATGACAAAAAACAAAAAGGTAAATTCTTTATCTTGGAAGAACCTAGTTAGTGAATCCGACTTGCGCTCCATTATGGTGAGCAACAATTTACACCTAGGTTCCATTTTACTACGACAACTATCATTGGCACTTTGTGCTTTTTGATGGGTTGAATTCAGATTTATTCAATGACTTACGTAGCTCACCCTGACAAGGACTCAGATTGCTTGAGTTAGGTATTTACCCGCCCCCAACCGATTGATCATATGGATTGGAATACCTCTGTTGCATCAATGGGAGTCATTTTCCTGTGATGTGCATTATATACCTCGTTCAAGAACTCCTGCCTTCATCCTGTTCCTTTAAAAAGACAAAAATGTTTGTATTGCAAATTTTGCTTGCAAGGATATGGCTGTTGCTTTTAGGCAGTATTTTTTCTTTTGTACTTTTTTTATTACCAGTATATGCCACAACATTTAAAATAATGCTGGAAAAAAAAAAGAAAGAAATCGGCACTTGCCAAGACCAGATCCATTGGATTTCCTGAAGCTCGTTTTCTGTGGCAGAAGATAGGAGACTTAGGAAGTGAAAGAGGAGCAGTAACAAGATGTAGCTTGTGGGGCGTGGCCTGAGGCGTCAAGATGGCGGTTGCACTCCTAGAGTGTGCCTGACCCCTCCATCATTCGCCTTTCATCCCCTTGCCAGCGTCAACCATCGCCCTTCTTACCTGCCTGTGGAGACTCCTAATACAGAGGGTGTTCCGATCTGCTTGGCTGTTGATTCTGAGCCCCTTACGCTTGGCTCTGGACTCGGCCCTCCCGATACTCCGAGGCCGTAAGATGGCGGCCTCCGCGGAGGCCCAGCAGTGAGTGATTCCAACAATCCTTATTATCAGTTAGTGCGGATGGATGTAAGTAAGGAATTGTGTCTTTTAATTATTAATTTCTATAATAATATTCCTCCTGCAGACCTGGAATTGACCCTTAGGATGTTAGGCAATGATTTAGGTAAAGAAACAGACCAAAATGCTAAGGATGATTGGGTTGTTTGGGGGGGGGGGGGGGGGAGATTTTAATTGTACCATATGTAAGAACAGCCAGAGAGGAGCATGTGGGTTTATGTTGGACCCTGATACTGACTTAACACATTTTAAGCATTCCACCTGTGGAGACCTATTAAAAGAGATTCTTCACTCTGAAGATCTAGGGTATGCAAATGAAATTGGTCAAGTAGAGCTCCCCTTTGCCCCTACGTTCAATGGCAGGGGTCTACTGTCTACAATAGACTTTATAATAACTTCTGTTAGGCATAGGCACAGGGTTAAAAGGTGCTGGACCCTTGATATCCCACTTAGTGACCACTATCCGACAATCATGGAGATCATAAACCCCTTTCAGGCATTGGCAATAGAAGGGAGAACTGCGCAGAATGTCTCTGATATTAGCGTGGCAAAACAAAATGGTTACGCATTAAAGTGGGATAGGGTGGTTTCAAGTGACTTTCTTTGTGATCTAGTAACCGAATGTTTGCCTAGCTTCCTGACCATTTTGGATGAAAACGTGGCTAGTCAGGAGATCCTTAAGCAATTTGAGGTCATTGCTTCTCAAATTAAGGGCAACCTCTGGGTGGTTTCTAAATCAAGTAAGGAAAAGAAGGGGAAATGGTTTGATTCCGCATGCACAAAGGCTCACTCTGAGCTCAAGAGAGCTTTACATGCTATCCCCCGTAATTCTTTAAGAGTCAGGGATGCGCGGAAATCTTATCAGAATGCATTGAAAAAAAGGAAGATGGCAATTAAAATCGAGGCCTGGGAGACACTTTGTGAGGCTTCACAGAGCAAGGATGTTTGCGCTTTTTGGAAAGCAGTTAATGCTCCCTTCTTTGACGCAGGAAAAGCACGCATTGAAATCGCCATTACTGAGGACTCTTGGGTGGAACATTATTCTAACCTGTACAGCACCCCAAATGAAGAGCAGATTTCCTCATTGCCATTATTAATGCCTCACCAGGGGGAAGTGAGACCGAATGGCACGGAATTAAAAGTTACCCTATAAGAAATAAATGAGAGCCTTAAAGCAACACGGGTCGGTAAAGCCCCTGGTCCAGATGGCATACCCCCAGACCTGCTTAAAGATAATTTCGATCTATGGGGCCCGCTTCTAGTGCAATTATTTAATGCATCCCTAAAGACGAGCCTACTTCCCTCATGGTTTATGTCTGTTATTGTCCCAATTTTTAAAAAAGGGGATAGGCAAAACCCTATCTGCTATCGCCCCATCTCCCTATTGGACAGCACTGTAAAGATATTAGGAAGAGTAATCCTAGGAAGGTTACAAAAATGGTCGGAAGATAACGCTATAATCAGTGATCTTCAATATGGGTTTCAAAAAGGGTAGGGGACAGTAGACCAGGGTTTGAACCTATTTATCCTCCAGCAGGAATACATCAAGGCACGACGTGAACCCATTTACTTCACCTTCGTTGACTTAACGTCAGCATTTGACTGTTTCACACAGTAAATTATGGGTTATCATGGAATCCCTGGGTGTTGAGGGAAACATAATCTCCTTCCTTAAGGACTTGTATTCAGGTGCTATCGCAACAGTGCGTTATGGTAAAAAAGGTGAATGTACTAGACCTTTTGACATAGGGCGCGGGGTACGCCAGGGCTGCGTTTTAGCGCCATTCCTATTCCTGATATACATAAATGGAATAGAGAATGCCCTAGTGGAAACAACTTGTGATATGCCTAGGGTAGCCAAAAGACCGATCCCTGCGCTATTGTACGCAGATGATGCGGTCCTAATGGCTCGCACGCCGGTGGCTCTACAACGCCTTGTAACATCCTTTAACACTTTTATGAATAATCTGGATTTGCAAATCAATTGCTCCAAGACATTCACCATGAATTGTGGCCCTGGTTCTAGCAGAAGAAGGAGGCGGGTGTTTATTAAAGCAAGCCCGATAGACTATAGTGCCACCTTTTCCTATCTTGGCATTTTATTCCATGAAGCAGGGAGTTGGACTGATGCGATAAAAGCAAGGAAATCCTTGTTTTGCAAATCTATCACTGCCCTTAAAAATTTTGCACAAAAAATGGGGAAAAAACCCACTGTAGAACTTTTGAAAATTTATAATGCCACTTGTGTCTCGATTGCGGTCTATGGCGTGGGCCTATGGGGATATGACAATGTTAAATCTATTCAAGTTGTTGAAAACAAATTCTTGAGATACATCTTAGCTGTACCTGAGAGTGCCTCAAGTTACATATGTCATATGGAACTGGGCCAATGCTATATTGAAGACACAATTAGAATTCAACCAATATTGCTGTGGCATAGGGCTTGGACTAGTGATGGATGTGTATTGAACCGTGCTATCTTAAGGGATGGATTAAGTTTGGATTATGTTGGGAGGATAAGGTGGTTTACATACATTAGGGACTTTTTTGGAGATATGGACTGTATGAGCTATTTTGATAATCCTCTGTCAATGTGCAACATCACGAGAAAGGCTCTAAAAACAAAATGTATGAAACACCTGGAAGAACGTAGAATGACAGTGGAACATAAGAAGAAAACTGTCTTAGCCCACCTACCTGTATCAACTCTAGGAAAAATCCAACCATACTTAACCCTTTCTTTGACTGAATTTTCACGGTTTACTTTGACCCGATTTAGGTTAGGTATCCTTTTTAGGGCCCTAAGTTTCCCCGCAATGAATTGTTGGTCCTGTAATTTGATTAAATGCCCATGTGATGACCTATCGGAACAGTCTGACATCCATATCATATTTTTCTGTAAATATTATACTCTACTCAGGAAAAGATTGATTATACCAATTTTAAGGGAAAGGGGGTGAGACGCTGTAGGGTTGCCTTTCTGGAACTCCAGAAATTAGATGTTATCTTTAATGTTGCCTGCATCTCGGAATTTTTTAGCAATGTTTTTAGACTACGTAAATCAATTTGCACTTAAAATGTAATTCATGTTTTATATGGTATTGTACTATTATGAACTGTCTTTTATGTACTTTTATGGTTATTGTTCTTTTAACCGAATAAAGTCAAATATAATTGAATTGAGTGATGCACCAGCGTCCCGTGAGGCCACTGATGCTGCACCCCATCCTGCCTGAAACCCAGGGCATCGCCTGGCCCGACTCTCGTGTGCTGATCCGCTTGGCTGACATTGCTCCAGTGCCATACATTCGACCCAAGCCCTTCATACCTGCAGCGCCGGCGCCCGGGTCTGAAGCGGAGGAGCCCCGGGCGCCTGCTCGATACTCGGGTGAGGCCTGTGTCTGAAGTGCGCCTCCCGAGGCCCGAATGCTCTAGCGGAGGACGTTCCTTTGACAGTCCCGAAGTGGGCTGATCTGCGACCAGCGGCGGGGCGCCAAGGCGGTGAGTGAGGCCTGCAAGGGGGTGGGATTTGGCTACCTTGTCAGGTAGCGTTGCGGGGAGCGATATCTGTGTTCCTGGGCACCCACCCCATCTCCGGCCTGCGCTGCCCTCTTCTGTACTGTCGCCCCTACACGACCCTACTGGACACCTCCTGCATTTGAAGGAGTGGGCGCGGGGGGGGGGGGGGGGTCGTCTTCCCCATCTGGGGCTTCCTTCCTGCTGCGCTTGGGTCGCGAGGTGGAGGCCTCTGCTGTGACATGTCGGCAGGTCTTGGGAGGCCCGCCCGACGCCGACTCGCACTCCTCGATCACGCGGGCCCTGCAGCGCCTTGCTCAGTTCCTCCGGCTGCCCTGAGGCCAAAATTTGCCCCCACACTCTGTGCACGGAGGACCAGCTAGGAGTATCACATCTGGCGACCCGAGGCCTCTGCGAGCTACATCTCCTGGCCCACCCTGCGTGGGTTTGGTGAGGCTGCAGGACAGGGCCCTCTGGTGAGCTTCTCTGGGGCCGGGATCCAAAGGGGCACCGGCACAGACTCCCCGCAGCTCCGGCGAGGGAGGACCTGGGGCCTTCATAAGCATGTTCCCTGGTGGATGAAAGTGGGCCTGGGGATCGGCTGCTGTGTCGAGGAGCCCCCTGCTCCTCTCTGGCTGGCCCACTTTCCACTACCTTTGCCTGGTCCCTCACGCCTACACCACCGCTGCTCAGGCCTGGAGACACCACCCTAGGAAGGGGGGGGGGGGGGGGGGGGGGGCTGAGGCCACTGTGGGTTTCTGTCTCCTGCCTGCTGGGCCCGGAGCCACCTGGTCATACAGAGGACCCTCGCCCCACGCCTTGGCACAAGTGCACACAGACTCCTGCCTGAACTCGGCCACGCGGATCGAGCGGTGCAGAGGACCTCGAGGACTTGTGATCTCCCCGCTATTACTGGACGACGTGACCTGCTCTATCACCCTCCCTTCGCTTCCCTTGCTGGACGCCCAGTTGCTCCCTGGGACTGCCACCGTTCTTCTAGCGGGCTGCAGGGGCGGGATTGGTTTAGTTACGCCCGCTGACCGGTGGGTGACCCACGCCGCGGGCCCTTCTTACCTCCACCCTCTTCGACCGGGCTTGGATTGCTCCAGGCGGCTTCGGGGCTCTCACTGTGGGTTCGGCCGTCGAGTCGGGCAACAGGAAGCCCCTGGGCGCCATCGCCCCCTGGAGCCTGTGACCTCCGACCGGGGTGGTCCCGCGCCAGAGTATTGATGGCTTGGGCGCCCGCCCATCCTGAGATAGAATCAATAGTCTGTGATCCCTCCATTCCCCTTGGGAGTAATCCGGGCCCAGTGCTCACGAAGAAGATGGGCAAGGATCGTGCACCAAAGACACCAGCGCCACAAACAAACCAAAATGGACAAGTACACTATTGCCGACCGCAGCACGGCAGGGGGAGCAACCGGTGGCCCCTCCCTGGTGGGGAGTGATCTCTCAACCATCCTCCAGGCGATTAGCACCTCGCAGGCTTCCGTGGAGAGCAAGATCGGCGAGGTGCGGGTCAATGTGGCCCTCATCCGCCAGGACCTCCACAATGCCATGGCGCGATTGTCGGAAGCAGAGTTGCGCCTCTTCACCACAGAAATTACTTGAACCAGCTGAAAATGCAGGTGGCTCGCCTGCAGGCCCAGATATCTGAGCTGCACTGCCGGGCAGAGGACGCAGAGAATCACTCGAGGCGGACAACCTGCGCATCATAGGTTTCCCTGAAAATGCTGAACAGGGCCATGCAGGCACCTTCTTCGAGACATGGATTAAGGCCTTAATACCTGCAGAAGCCCTCTCGCCGTGGTTTGCCATCGAGCGCACACACCATTCTCTGGCGGCCAAACACCTCCACGCCCTATTATCATTCGGATCCTTTACTTCCGCAACAAGTCAGCGGTCCTGAGAGTAGCCAGACTCCATGGTCCCTTGAAATATCAATACAGCACCATAATGATCTTTACGGATTACACAAGGGACATGCAGGCCCAGCGTCGTACTTATGCAGAAGTTAAACAGAAACTCCGTAATTTGGGCCTGTGATATGGGCTCCTCTTCCCGGCTTGCCTCAGTCATTTTTCAGGACATGGCAATTTTCTTCGACACCCCTCAGGCGGCCTGGACATGGCCCACAGAAGAACGGCCTCTGAGAGTCCATCCTGTCTCTCCCACCCCCCACCCCCCCCCCAAAATCGGGTCCTTCCGGACCACCTCCTCCTCCGCATAAGCAGCAACGGAGACACAATCGCTCCCTTAAGAGGGGAGAACGGCGCGGACACCACTCACAATCGTCTGGGACTGGCCCGCATAAGCAGATCTCTGAGGCCCCTCTGAACCTGAGCAACCATAGCCGGGCCAGTTCATTGCTCAGCCTAGCCCACGATCAAGTTCTCACTCTGACGCAACGACCGTCTCTCTCTGATTCAGACCTATCTCGAAGCCCGGAGCTCCGGGAATCTGGAGACTATGCAGGGCTCTGAACGAGAGGTTCCATGTCAGCAGCACTGACTCGAAACTTATGGAGCTTGTGGCAATGTCATTTAAATGTTGACAGTGTATTATCCGACAAAATTGAGGGGTCCACTGCCGTCACCACAACGTGTCCTGCTAGCCACTTTAGGATAGCTTCTTGTTTAGCTCAGCATTTACATTGGGTTTTCGTTATTGTTCTTACTAACTTTCTTTTCAGGGCGACAGATGCTTAATTTCTGGAAGTATAGGGTGAGGAGTGTTGGGGGGATTGCGAGGGCCATTGCCTTCTGGAATCTTTTCTTCTTGGCCACAGTTTTTCATGACCGCTCAATGCGCACACACGCCACTGCCAGTGACATTGGACCCACCACAACATGCAAGCCATACCCATACACTCTAGCTCTAACATGGCACCTCACCTGGGACCCCTCGCACTTGCTCACCCCTGCGTCACACACTCCTCAGATGCCTACTTCTGGAAGACCCCTCCACATTCTGTTGTGGAATGTCAATGGCTTACCAGACCGTATAAAACGAGCCGCGGTCCTTCGTAGTGCCCAACGCCTGACAACCTTTTCCTTCAAGAGATACACCTCTTAGGATCTCATTGCACCTTTCTCGCCCGCTATGGGTTTGACAGGGTCTGGCACTCTGGTTTTACACGGCGCTCCCGGGGCACGGCCATACTGATTCGTAGGGGGTCTTACCTTCACTCTGGTGCACGTAACGAATGACACACAGAGAAGATACGTGGCCTTGACCGGTAGGCTCGAGGGTCAAATTCTCAATCTCCTATCTACATACATCCCTTCCGCCACACTGCCCTCTGCCCTTCAACACCTCACAACGATAATTTCTACTTTCCTTTAGGGTCAGACGATAATTGGGGTGACTTTAATGCGGTTATGCAGCCTTCTCTTTACACGACAGGTACTCCCTCCGAGTCCAGCCTCACCTCTGCTAAACGCCTTTCTAACTGGTCCTCTCCTCTGGGTTTGTGCGACACTTGGAGGGTCTGGAACCCCGCTGAGAACAATACACACACACACACCTCTGCAGCCCACCATACCCACTCCCGCACTGATTTGCTACTACTGCCGGCCACAGATTGCCAGTCTGCAGCTGGTGTCACTATCCTCCCCCGAGGCATCTCCGATCACTCCCCTATCTCCCTCAGTCTGGGACTTGCCCCTGGCGGCGGGGGGGGGGGTTTTGATGCGCACGGTCTGGCAGCCGAACGTATGGTTCTTACAAGACGCAGAGATCACTGAGGCCCTTGGGCGAGCACTGAAACTTCCTAGTCAACAAAGGCTTCGTCCCTTCCCCGGGAACACTGTGGGAGGCCGGTAAGGCTACCATGCGGGCGTGGCCAGAGGTCTGGTTCTCACGAAACGGGCAGCAGACACTGCTCACCTGACACAGCTTGAGGCTCAAGCAGTACAGATGGAATCGGCTCCTGCCGCTGCAGAGGATGCTCACTCCGCTAGACAGCTTGCGCTGCTCCGGGAAGAGATCTGTCAGAATTCCCTAGACTCGGGCTAAAATGTTATGGCGCTCCGCAGTGGCTCGTGCATACGGATGGGGGGGGGGGGGACAAGAACGGAAAACTGCTAAACAATTTGGTCTCCTAACCCAAAGACAACCCCATAATCCCCGAAGTCTGCGACATGACCGGCACCCACCATTACGTTTCGCATGCCATTGCCGAAGATTTTGCGGGCTATTATTACCAGCTCTATGCGGCCTGGGCTCCCGATGCCTCCCTGGTTGACCTGTTGGAGGGGCAGAAGTTCAACTACCCCATCTTGCCAGATTGTTTTGAAGGACCTAGACCTTCCCCATATCGTAGAGGAGATACATGCGGCCATCTCCCTTTTACACTCCATTAAGATGCATGGGCCAGATGTCTTCCCGCAGGAATACTATGTGGCCTACCGCGTCTTACTTTTCCCCCCACTTAGTTGACCTCTTCAGACACGTGGTAGACGGGGTACTCCAGGCCTATATGTACGGGCCCCCATACCACACATCCTCCCCCCGGTCACTAGGGCAGTCCTACTGGCTTGGCGCACTGCATTGCGTTACACAAGATGGGTATACGAAGCTCACTCAACACACACCCTTGTGGCATGGTACCTGGATACGCGAGACTTCGACCCTCCAAGACTGTCGGCAGTGGGATCAAATCGGGATTTTGCTCCTTGGCGACGTCTGGGTAGGGGACCATATCAGAGCCTTTTCGGACCTGCAACAGTGCCATTCCCTTCATGCCACTCAGTTCTACAAGTATTTGCAGCTTCGCCACACACTCCCTCTGCACATTACATCGGTCACCTCCCTTCCCGAATTCAGTCCCTTAGAGCCCCAGGTCATGATGGTGAACCAGGTAGAGGAGGCGTGTCACGGATCTATTGCTCCCTTGAGAATAATTGCTCGCTAGAAGGGATGGCTTGGCCCCCTGGAGGACGCAGACTGGCGGGACGCTCTCATGGCTCCCAAAACTTTGACGACCTCCTCCAAATTATGCCTTATGCAACTCTATCTCCACACAGCGTATCTTATTCCTGCGCGGCTGTACTGAGCTCTGCTGCACTCCTCCCTGGCCTGTGCGCGGTGCGACCATGCCCCAGCTGATTTTTATCACATGGTCTGGCAGTGCCCTGCCCTGGACTCATTCTGGGCGGGTGTGGAATTAGAGCTTACACAGACCCTGGGTTGGGCGGTCCCCCGCGACCAAGTTCGATGGACTGGACGGTTTTCGAGCCGATAAACGCTTCCTAGGCACCGCGGTTGCGGTGGGCAAGCGTGACATCGCGGTGGCCCGTCTCAGGCCAAACCTCCAACTGTCCGGAAGTGGCGATGTGGGATGGACTGGTGTGCGACCCAGGAGGAACCCCTCTTTAAGGCCCAGGGCTGCCCTGAAATGTTTGAAAAGATCTGAGGAAAATGGCTCGACCTGTTTTGATCACTATGTGTACCCTTGTTTATCCTGCTATATTCAGACAGAGGCCTGCTTTGGGGCCCGATGCGCAGGACGTCATCGCTGGTATAGTTAATGCTCTCATATGTACTGTGCATGATTTTGCTGTCAAGGTAAATATTTATTCTTACTTAAATATCAATAAACTTGATTATCAACAAAAAAGACAAGATTTAGCTTTGCACAACAGCACATTCCTGTTCTTTCCTGTGTGTCTTCCAATTTTAAGGGTTGAAAATCTAGATGACCTTTGTCACAAATGTTAGGCCGTTTAGGCACTTGAGTTTCTTACCAACTACGTATGTGTCTGTGATAAAAGCTTTATGACTTCACGCATTATTTCGGGGTGCACGCCGTAAAATCTCTGGTGAGCACTGCCACTAAAATAATATCCATGTTTACCTAGAGTATAGCTACGCAGAGGTTCAACCACTCATGTTTTCAGAGTAGCAATAACAAAAGTAAGCTTCCCTTCTGGATTAAAGCTATGAAATAGAGTAAAAATGAACCACAGAGAAATTTCAATTACAAAAAAACAAGACCTTGTATAAGAATATATTTTAGAAAAAATAACTCAAAGCACTAGCTGCCTCCGATATCTTTGAGCATAGCCAATGGCAGAATCTAATTTCTATTAGTTGTGCTAACTACTAAGAAGTATTCCGAAGGATTTAGTGAGCTATGATGTCCACAAACATGAAGAACTTCCTAACAGGAAACCTCAAAATGGCAGGTCAGAAATGTCAATAATATGCAGTATGAGCTAAAACAATCTAATCCCTAAAAGAAAGAAAGGCTTGTAAAAATGGATCTCAAATCTCATCATGAAGTTTAGGATCTCAGACCTTGCTCTGATCAGGTTATTGGAAATTACTGGTTCCTGTAGCAAGCTACCTTTGATAGAGCAAAATTACCTTGTGGAAACTGAATAGAAATAGTGGAACAGGTTTGGTTAATCTACAGGGATTTCTAACCACTGCACAGAAATGGTTCCCCTCGAGGTTACTTCAACACAACTCAAAAGAGGGTGCTGGACTCCTTGAGCTCAGTAGCCTCCCTGGATTAAGGAAAGAGCCTGCTGGCCCTGCTAATACATGTAGTACATGTAGGCATTTTCCAACAATAGTGAGGCAACATTCCTTCGAGTTGTGTTGCCCCATTCACAGTACAGCTATATGAAGTGCCAAACTGACAGACATTGAGAAGTAGTCCTGCTGAGAAGCAGTTGTTTGAACATAAGATGCTAATATTTATTCTTGTCGACCAATTATAGCAGTGAGACTAATTTAGCCGATGACATGCATGCAGAATCTCACCTCTTCCCAGGTAAATTCTCCATCAGGTGACCTTTCCCCTTCCATTGTAAAAGTCTTTCCCGTACCAGTTTGACCATACCTGGAGGTATAATAAAGAGTTGTTAATCCTTTACAGAAACATGCATAATTAAAATGGAATAGAAAGGACGATCATTCATACACCACATACTGATCTTCAGAACCAAACACACACCAATTTCAAATGACATTTAAAGCTGCAGACGTTACTTCCTGATCAGTGGGTAAATACATATTAATGAATTGCGAACGTGAGGAACACATTCCAAACGTCGCAATATTCACATTTCTTGTAGTGCTTAAAACAAAAACTGTAGGACCATGAATTCCAATTATGTGGGACATTTAATAGACGCCCCAAAACCTAAACTGAGCAGAAGCCCAACTTGTGATTGAATCACAACAAAACTAACAATTGGCATTAGCACACTAGAGAACAAATGCATTGAAATTACAGTGTTCTGGGTAAATTGAGAACGACTTATTTGTGCGGGATACATATAGGCAAACCACCATAAGAAACACCCCATTAACACTTAATGGTCACAACCAGTGAAAGGAGGAAATTTGTTCTGATAATTAGGTTTTGTAGGAAAAGTAATATTTTGTGTGCAACCAGGATAGGCTTTATGTACACAGGTGACTAGTGGCCTGTGGGCTGTGAGGGGGGAATGCTGAACAGTACCTCATTGCATCTGCCTTTCCCTTATCTCGGACACTATGTTGACACTATCCATTGCCATATGTGTAAGTTAGCCATGCACATCTTATACAGGCTGTGTAAAAAGTCAAATGTCTGATGGCGCTGCAGCTTTCGCTACTCGCAAGTGTGGTGAAAATCTATATCATGGTTTGAAAAGTAGTAATATGGCACTGCAGGCCAAGTCAGAGTGGGCGTGTAATCTGAACTAATTTCTTTGGCATATAGGAATTTAATTTGCTGTTCGGCAAAACAGCAGTCTTTGTGCTTTGTAGCATTAACCTTCTGTGCTTAATGTTCACATTTATAACATTGTATGCTTCATTTTTTAAAAAGGCAAAAGGACCATGCTACCATTAAGGTTGCAACAGCTTCACACATCGGTAACAGACCAGTTTTAAAAGTCTACTCCTTCCTAACATTTTATGAGAAGCCAGAGGCACAATTTTTGCAACAAATGGCAAAAAAGTACTAAGTCAACATTTTTAATTTATGCTGCATGAACAACTTTGATAACATTTTATATTCTATCTTTCAAACAGCCTGTATGTTGCAGCAAAAAAGACAAGGCAGAGTTCTCGTTCACAGAGGAATCGGATTACCAGTCCTTTTTTTTTCTTTTAACACTTGGTCCACATTTTGCCAGGGACAAGGAGCTAAAACATACACATAAGAATTGTTCTAGTTAACTAAAGAAAATTGAGGTACAATATGGCATACGTTTTTTTAAACTGCCGAAAATAATGTTGGTAAACTGAAGTGTACACCCCTTAGAGAAACGCATGGAGCCAGTTGATCTGTGAGATCCATAACTTAACCAAGATGACAAAATTGAGCAAGTAACTTGCAAGATCTGGACCAAACCTGCGGTTCCAAGTTGAGAAAGTTTAGTTATAACAAACAAGTCCTTAATCTTTGTGAGTATCCACAGACACGCCCATTATAGTCTGTTATTAGGAATGCTCTTTAGCACAATGTAGACTACACACTGGAGTGAATACAATTTAATGTAGATGCCGGTCATTCGTACCCAAATTTCCTCTGTACCCATACTGTGTTTAATGGACAATCACAAACATTTCAGAAACACATCAATATTCAGAGTTATTTGAGTTTTACGTAAATAAAGAAGTGGAATTTACCAACAGTCTGGTAAACCACAACACCTAGGTTTTGGTACCAAGGCACGTGGGGATTCCAATACTCGTCCAGCCCATCTACCTTGATACATTTTCAACCACAAGCTCACAAAGAAGGGGGGGGTGTTTCACATGCCATGACATCCACATTTTGTAAAGTGTTACTTACGCGAAAACTGTGCAGTTGTAGCCCATGATAACTTCATCTAAAATTGGACACACCACATTTCTGTACACTTCAATTTGTTTTGCAGAAGGCCCAAAAACCTGTTTTCGGGCAAAACATGTTTATATATTTATATACATGCACACAAAGATCAGATGTTAAGATAATGTACATACAAACAATAAAAACAACGTTCATAAATAGCATCTTTAAACACAAGAAGGGTCTCAGTCTTTTTTGTGTTCAAGTCGGCAAGTGCAAACATGAAACTCAGAAGTGCTAGAGTAGACAGGATTTCAATCCAGTAGACCATAATCGCCACAATTTGGCAACAGGAAGAGCAACAGGGTGTTGACTCTCGGAGGAACAAGAGAAATTTCTTCAATAGACAAAACTCAGTGTGATGTTTCTACAGCGTCTGCCACAAGTTTAGCAGGTGGGATGGTTGAACTGTTCAGCATCCTGTGCTTTAATATTGTAAATTAATTCTCTGGGACAAGGTTGAGCATTTGACTGGTCTTACTGCCATCACGAGCCAGGCATTTGTTGAGGATGAGGCAGTTTAGGAACAAAACTCACAGACTAAGATTCTAGAGATCGGGAGGTAGGACAATCAGTAGTAAGCATGGGCGGATTTTGCGGATCCACGATTCGCGGATTTGCGTATTCACGGATCGTGGATCCGCAAAATCCGCGGATTTGCGTACCCGCGGATTTGGGGCGGGGCTTCCATGCGAGTGCACATGCCTCTTGTGTGTATAAAAGGTCAGAGACCGATCAGAGCAGCAGATGAAAGATGCAAAGGCCTCTGGGTAGATGTATAGTGCTTTTACTACACTACAGCTGCCTAAAGTGCCAGAGAGTTGTCTACAGCGACCAGGTGTGCGTTACTATGCAATTGCGCCGAAGGGCGCAGGGGTCCCTTGAGTGAGCTGCCCATCATAGTGGGTAAATGGCGGGAAGACGGTGCACACCGCGAGTGTGTGGGCGGGGCCAAACGGACGGCGCTTCCATGCGAGTGCACATGCCTCTTGTGTGTATAAAAGGTCAGAGACCGATCAGAGCAGCAGATGAAAGATGCAAAGGCCTCTGGGTAGATGTATAGTGCTTTTACTACACTACAGCTGCCTAAAGTGCCAGAGAGTTGTCTACAGCGACCAGGTGTGTGTTACTATGCAATTGCGCCGAAGGGCGCAGGGGTCCCTTGAGTGAGCTGCCCATCATAGTGGGTAAATGGCGGGAAGACGGTGCACACCGCGAGTGTGTGGGCGGGGCCAAACGGACGGCGCTTCCATGCGAGTGCACATGCCTCTTGTGTGTATAAAAGGTCAGGGACCGATCAGAGCAGCAGATAAAGATACAGAAGCTCCTGGCCACAGGAACAGCACGAGGATTGCGCTCGTGAAAGTCAAGAATGCAAAGGCCTCTGCCCAGCATCACACCTAATTTTCGATGGTATATTTAGGAAGAAGGCACATCTGCCCAGCCTTGACAACGCTCACGATTGGTTTTGGGCAGATGAATGAGTCACTGAATTTAAGCTTCAACTAGGGCACATGCTTAATCGGTATTATTCCATTCCTGGCCTGTTGTAACTAATTTACGATGGCGCCGGCAAGCTGCCAGCGCCATCCTAAAATAGTTACTAAATTAGCTTCAACAGGAAGCTCTAATAGATTAAATAAAGCAGGCGCTCGATGACCTGTTTTATCTGATCTATTAGAGCTTCCTGTTGAAGCTAATTTAGTAACTATCTTAGGATGGCGCTGGCAGCTTGCCGGCGCCATCGTAAATTAGTTACAACAGGCCAGGAATGGTTGAACTTTTGCCCCCGGAATCCGCCGCTCGCGGATTGCGAATTTTAGGTAAATTCGCGAGAGTTCGCGGATCGCGGATTTGCCGAAAATTCGCAAAATCCGCGAGCGTAGCGGATTTTGCGCTCATGCTTAATCAGTAGTCTTCTTTGAAACATGGGGTATGACTGAGACATCATCATGGATGCAGTTCTGGCTGTTGCACTTTTTACTTGCGCCACAAGGGATGTTCTGGTCAAGGCAGGTGACCAGGCATGCATTGGTTGTCCGAGACCAGCTTACTAGATTTGCCTCTGGTCACATTGGGATTCCAATTACTAGAGTTATAAGCACTTTCTGCACATGAAACCTCAAGCAAACTACAAGAATCACTGATGTGTGCATCTCATGATGACCAAGGACTTTAAAAGTTTCAAAAAAAGAAAGAAAGAATTGATGGGAGTTTATTTTATTGTAAATATAAAAGGGAGCGTACTTTCAGTGAAAGAGCTATTTGACAATTATCTGATCAGATTGGAGCACAGTACTTCAACAAACTTAGAAAACTGATGAAAGATCACATGACCCACATAAAGTTGACAATTAGGAGGCCCTGTGGGTACAATTTAAAAAAGAAAAGTCTCAAACCAACCAAAACTCTTAAAGAACATGCATGATTCTCTCGGAAGCAAGCTTTGGCACAGCAAGATGTACTAAATAGATTAAATATGTCACAATGATGAAACACAAAACAAGGGCAAACTAACGAATACCATGAAAGAATATTAACAGAACACACTCAATATATATATTACCATATCAAAAGTATAGGTCTTCCTTCCAATTTTCTCATTTATTCCCCCAGGTCGTACAGCAATTTCTTTTCGCACTGGTTCACAATCTATCACAGAGTAAGAGCCACCTTTCCGCTCCTGCAAATTAAAAGGCCTATGACGGAGAGTTAAAATCCAGTGTTATGATACAAAGAAAAAATATTTTCTATACAACATCAATACCAAAAGAGCAAAACACACTTTGAAATCCTGATGTAAAAGCAGTCTTGAATATATGAAATAATGTATAAAATATACATTTGCCACCAATAGTAAGTGATCACAGGCAGAGATGAATGAGGCTTTAGGAAGTCCACAACATGCAGCTTTAGCTACCCAGATAATCTCAAAGTCCTTGCTTTTCTGTAGCAAATAACTAAATGATTTAATCAGCGAGAGATGCAAGAATGCAAGTAACGAGCACTAAGAAATCTAGTCGAACCAATGAAGTGAAGGTTGAATTGACAGATACGAAGGCAACACTGCACTCACCAAATTGCCTGGAAAAGTAATAAGATCAAGTAAAAAAATGATAACCACTGAATAAAAGGTTTAAAGTTAAACAAATGATAGAATGAGGAGTGGGAGGCATGAAGCCTACAGTGGTAATGCTCATAACTACTTCTACATTTATGTATGGCCTCTTACTAGAGTCACCAGGCGATGGCCAAGGCTCCAAAAAAAAAAAAAACTATTAGGACATTCCCAGTTAGGTGAAGTACTAAAAATAAAACCTGTAATAAGAATCTTTTTGCAGTCTTTCAGGAAATTCTCATCAGATTCTGAAAGGCTGTGTAATGCCCTGTGAGCAAAAACAGAAGCACCTTCCAGAGTAGGCGAGCAGCTTAAAAGCAGACACAACCTGGATGTTTTCACTAGAATATCCCAGCTGACAAACTGTTCTGTAGTACAGAATTACCACACTTTTTTGCAGGCCCAAATTGAGCAGAGCTATAAAGACGTGGCAGCATAGATAAGGAGAATGTGTTTCTTTGCGGAGAGCCAGAACTTCTATTCTTTAATGCAATTGATACACAGGACATTGCTAGGAGTGACTTAGAAAACCAACAACTTTTCAAGCAAGGTTTCCTGCAAGCCGTTCAAGGAAGAAGTAGACTTGTAAACCTTCAAAGGGATTGTCTAGTTAAATGAAAAAGTACACGCTTGCTCCAGCACAATCTTGGCTGGTGACAAATTGTGTAGACAAAATAGCCAGGCATTCATAGTCTTCCCTTGCTTTCATTTCCAAATCTTTCAGGGCAGAAATTGTAGAAATATATAAATATAAGTAAAGGTCTCTTTGTATGGTCACCCACAAATGTTTGGACTGATGCGGCTTGTTTTTCGACTAGGTGTGCACTGGGGCCTGCTAACCAGACCTCCGTGCCAGAACTCCAAAACATGTATTTTATTACATTGGCTATGGCCAATTGGCATAGTCTAACTTACCTGTAAGTCCCAATTATATGGTCCCCAGGACATGCAAGTTAGAGTCACCACAGGGATTGCAGCACTGGTTGCACCACCCTGCCTGTGACAAGTATAAAGAGTATCCAGTCTGCCATTATAGACTGGAAGAGCAGTTTTAAACTGCTAGCCCAACTACCATTTGCAGCAATGCAAAGCCAAACCTACCTCCGCAATGTGAGTAGATCGCCCCTATGGCAGGCCTACTGAGCGCTAAGACAGGGTGCAGCATATTTCAGGGGCAGAATATGTAGTTTACGTATTCTGGCAGTAAAAACTTTAAACTGACGTTTTTGCTGTGGAAGGCTTGGTCACCCCATTGTAGAGTATAGGGTTACATGCTGACCCCACCCCCCAACGGTGCAACCAAAGTGGATACTCCAAGGTATCAAACAACTTGGTACATTAAGCCCGACTAGATTCTCAAGTCGAAATTAATATGATGGGTTGCAGTGAACAACGTTAGGGGGTGAGCTGTGTCAAGAGATGGCCAGAGCTGGCCAAGCTCAGGATTCAGTTGGTAATGTCAGCTCGGAGGGAACCTAGCACTGAAAGGCAGACATATGCACACTATTAACCAACCAGAGAAAAATCATTTTAAAAAGCAGCCCAACTAACCAACTAAAAGTGGTGGGCGTGTACAAAGTCACCAATACCCATATAACGAACACAGCATGACTAGCAGAGCACGAGCTGCCCAGGCTTGACCTATAAAACAAAAGCAAAAAAAAAGACAGAAAGGGGCAGGGTAGGATAACCCTGGCGACCTAGGCCTCAGAGAAGGCATGCAGGGCAAAAAAAGCATTTAAATGTATTTTCTCCCTGTCCACAAATTGCCTTCTTGTACGAAGGTAACGGCTGGTGCAGAGAGGGTGGAGGGTGGGCGGGGTGGGAGGGATTATGTTTTTCCATCTGTACTGTTTTTCAGGTGATGTCCTATGTTATGCTAAAATTCAGAACTTGTGAGATGATTTAGGAACAGCCCTGCTCAATACGCGGCCTGCCTCCGGGTTGTTGGCTATGCACGCTGTGTAATTTACAATAGGATCGCTCTGCTGGCGTGACGATGTAGGCAGGAAAGCTGTGTCTTTTAATTATGTCTTTCGACAATAAAACCGTTTGATTCCTAAATGTATTTTTTCTGGGGACGGACAGGATCAGCAGTTCCCACCGATGGGGACGGTGATTGTGCAGGCTCCTGCAATGTTGAGCCCCCAGGTGGGCCAGATCCAGGGGAAATGAGCAAATATATAAAGGGGAGAGGGGTAGCACTGGTCCGGCTCCCGCTACCTCCCAAGGTGCCCACCCTCTGCAGGTACCGGTTTTGCTTGGCGGGAGCTACCAGCTCCCACAGAGCAAAAGCAAAAAACCTCCTAACAGCTTCAGCTTGCATAAAGCTGATTTTGTTTCCCTGCACACAAATATGCGTAGACCGGGCATCTTCGTTGGGGGCAACCTGGATGTGTGCATTCCCTGCAAGCTCCCTGCGGGAGCCGGCCCTGCTTTGACACACAGGGAGCTGCTAAACATGCAGCTCCCTGTATGTCAAGCAATTGTCCTCCCCTAAGGGCACGTCGGCTTCCAGCAAGTGGGAACACAGTAGAAGAGAGTATTCAAGAAACTGGTGAAGGGAGGGACACTGTTCAAAAGGAGGTTGGTAGAGAGTACCAAGGAGGTCATAGTGGAAGACTAGTATTTTTGGAAGAACTATTAGAAAACCTAAGACGTTCGAGAACTATGTATGCGGAACTTTTTGTTGCACAGTTTCTACATTATAATGTGGGGATCAGTGGGAAACTGTGCAGAGCCGAGATGAGCGGTGTACATCCTTGACCTAAGATATGTGCAATAAACCTCTTGGAACTCTAACTTATGTCATTTCAAGAGGGGCAGGAAGCATTTAGGGTAGGCATTGACCAAGGTTGCAAGGTGATTGTAGACATATTTCCTAACTACACCAAGTGCATCTAATACGCAGGGCGTGATGCTGGAGTTGAGGCATCCAGAGGACTGCTGTCTCACATATAGACCCTTATGGGCAGACAGTCTACAGGCCACATGTGTCCGAGAGGGCTGGGAGGCGGAACTGCCAGGACCCCTTACAGATGCTGTGTGGAGCAGTGTAGTGCTATATGCATTATATACATTGTGAAATTATTTGGTTACCATTGACTCCATGTGTTTTAATGGACTACATTTTGAGTGTACAACATAATTTTGTGCTTTTGCAGGATTCTATTTTGTGCCATCTTGAAACTTCAGAGTGGGATGTTTTCATTTCACAGCACAGAGCAAAACAGCCTTGATGGAACAGATTGTGTGGAATGTGCACTTGTTACCATTCAAGGAGTGGAGATTGATTTTGCCAGAGAAATATGCAAAATGTGTTTCTCAATCTTAAGACAAGCACTTGAGCCTGGCCAGCTTTGGTGATTGGACTGGACAAAAACGGTTACGACAGCCTTGATTTTCATAACAGAAGCAAGGTAGAGAGGCTTCTAGAAACTTCTCCTTAGGTTGAGTAAATGGTATTAAAGGCATGTAGTCTTGGTGCTCAGACAAGAGCCTTCCTGTAAAGTGGATGCACTGTCACAGGGCATCTTCGCCGTTACTGATCGAGACATTTGCCTGACCGTTATGGGCTCCCCAGTAGTACTGGCAAAACGTTGAAAGACACTGTTTCGGTGATTTATTTCAATTACTTAATTTGTGTATATTTGCTATATTTTTCATTGCTCTGAGTATATATTTCATGTGTTTTCATTCTGTGCATTCGTGCACTCTACATCCATTATTACATGCATGTGTTTTACTATTATCCGATTGTGTTTTATCCCTTACATTTGACAGTTAGATTACTTGTGTGTGCCATTATTACTTGTGCATGCACACACATACGTTTACATACACACCTATATATACATACACACATATATACACACATATATACACACAGATATACACACACACACACACACACACACACACACACTTACTTGCATGTTTTGGCCATTTCATTTGACATCTGGGAAAGTCTTCCTTTCAGAGCGTGTTGTATTAATAAAACTCCACGCTTCATTTTGAAACTGCCTTTTGAAGGTTCATTTGAATGCGGAGTTTATTTTCCAAGAGTGCCTCATCTAGGGAGTACTGAAGTTCTATTATTTTGGAGTGTAAAGCAAGCCAAATGGTTCCCGTGCCCTGGTGAAAGAAGTGTTTTGTAATGCGTGGTACAAGCTGGCTCTCTTTAATGTCCTCCACCGCGCGTACTTGGCCCCCACACGACTCAGTAGAATTTACCCTACCCACAAATACGAATGTCCGCATTGGAAAGGGGCAGATCAGGCTTCACACACGCTATGAGGAAGTGACAAGCTTACCCAATGTTGCCAGGAGGTTCTCGATATCCTACCACATGCCGCCCATATTCAGCTTGAGGCTACAATTAAAACACTGTTAACTGGGCCTTATCCCTACCAAAGAAGGAAGGGTCAGTTATAGGTTTACCTAGGCTCACGATTCTGGCATGGTCCAGGGACCTCATGGGGTTGTCTTGGGCAGAACTGAGACGCATAAAAGAAGTCTTTACATATGAGCAATTGGATGATGATTGTCAAGAATGAAAGAATGATACAAGACATAACTGAAGACGGAAGAATAGTGCAGAGTGGAACATTGAATATGGCATCACCAGAGGGAGGGATACAGCCCCTGGTAAGTGGCTAGGTGAGGTCAGCCCCAAATAGCGAACATTAAAGGGAGATCCAGGAGGTACTGCCATGGAAGAGCATGGAACCGGATGAGTGGAGCTGGGGCAGTTGGGGGGGTCGGGGAACCCCCCCTATAGTCAGGATGTGAGGGATCACGACAGAGGATGACCCCCTAGAAAGATGGTCCTGGGAAACAGTGACAGACTGCAGAGTCCCTCTCCTAAGGACAAACTCCTGCAGTACAGTGCGTAGAAAAATGGTGCGAGCAGATTAAGTAAGTGGGCTTTTGGGGTGCCACTTACAGAACGCAACTTGAGATTTAGCTTCCAAGGCTTTCCATCCCCTCCAATATCAGAGGGAAGGGAGTCACTGAAATTATGCGGCAGGGTCGACTAAACTATGCAGCATAATGCGCCCCATCCTTTTGTTGGAGTTACTTCATTATTAGTTTTGTCTCGCCAAATATTTCTCGTCATTGGCACTCTTTTTACCAACCAATATAGAAATAAGCAACAAAGATTACTAGTTAATCTTTATGAAGGGACTTCCGCAGCACGCACAAATTCACAGGTAAGTGAACATTCATCTTTATTGTGCATGTATTTTTCAAAACAAACCACCTGAAGCTTTACTCCTAAGAAAAGCATAAGTAATGGGACCTTGGGAGAAGGGATTTCTCTACAATAAAAACAATATATTTTCGGGGGTGGGGGAGGGACATGTGTGTGTGCAATTCGCATCAGATAGGAGCTGAGAATTTTCCACTTGTTGGGAATGTTGCATGCACAGCTCTTGTGGAATGATGTATTCTTCTAAATCCAAGCGAGTCACAGAATTTCACGTGTATTCTTAAGAGTCTTTGTAAATCCAATTAAAGTAGGATATCTACGCCAACAACAGGAGAAAACATGCAGGAAGATAGGTCTAAGCTTTCAGCCTTGAGCTTTGGGAACCTGCCTAGTTATCTCAAAGTAAGCTCTTTCGAATATGTAAAGCCTTTGTCCCTCTCACACATCTCCTCTGCCGCTGTGTCCCAATGTCTTCTCTCTCCACCTTAAACGTTTCTCTCCTCGCTCTGTGTCCTGATCCAAGGCTCTCTGATCAGCCCCTCACCCGTCCGTTATTACATGCAATGTCAGCCACATAGGCTCGGTAGCATGCTATTCCACTGCCCTAAGAGACAGAGGAAAGTCTTCACTGCGTAAATGAAGGACATCTTCCTTAAAAAGACATGCTGTGCGCGCATCTGCCACTTTTCCAACTCTCCAGAGCTATCATTACTATCAACTGAAAGCTAGTGGTGCAGTAAGAGGCAGGTTAGAATTCTTGTGCCTCAGTTACTGGCAGAAATTGTTAGCTTAGATGGGTAGCTGTTTCTGCTAGTCCTCGCGGTTGCTGACAGTTATCATTTGATTCCAAAGCTTCTGAACTCTTTCGTTGCCTGGAAGTAAAAGCACTGATGTGAGAAGTTGGCCTGATGTGCAGTGCTCACTATTCTAGTGATCACTATATATCAGTCCAAACAACCCTTATTGATGATTGGTTGTAAGTCAACCTTATAGACCAGCTATCCTAGTAGCATGGATACGAGCAGTCTAAGGCTAAGACTCTAGAGGGCGTGTTAAGCCAGCTGTTTTACCATCACATTACCCCTTGAACACCCAGTGAAAGGACACCACACAAGTTGTTATGAAAATAAACAGTGTATTTATTTATAACAAGACTACCCTGGCTCTTTATGAGACAGGGAGCTAAGCACACAACAAAACTCTTATAAAAATACTTCAAGTTGCACAATTTACACAAATGCCCGAGGGGCACGAAAAACCATATACTCTGAAAGCGGAATGCGAAATTACTAGCAGGTAAGTACAGTACTAATAGGCTTTGGAATCGCTAGGACTTGACTATAGAATCGTTAGATTACTTCTAGGAGACCCAGGGGACTCGGGTGCAGAGTGAGCACTCTCACGCGGGATGCGGGACAAAGTCTATGATAGCTAGTAAAGTTAAAGTTAGTGTTTACGGGCGAACCCGACCTGGTAGGAAGAAAACGACAGTGGATCCTGACCCTTGGATAGTGAGGCTATGCTGGGGCACCGAAATGCCGAAGTTACCTAGCCCAGGGGCTGCAGCTGCATAGGTCTCAAAAGACGTCGGGAATCCTCGTAGACGAACCAGGAGCCTGGAAGAAAGATGCTGGCAGGCGACCAGTGAAGAGAGTTCGAGTTGATCCAAGCCTGGATCTGGAAGATGGATGACACCTGAAAGCAGAGGGGACCAAGTTCGTGACTACTAGCCAGTAGTCAGTGGGCACCAGGAGGGCACCGGATGGTAGTCACCTCGACTAGGTGAGTGGGCGACGCTGGGCTCTGCAGATCTCACGGACCAGGAGGCGTTGTCGGCGACCAGGATGGAGGGGCGAGCTGTCCCACGATGGATGAAGCTGTCGGCGTCGAAGAGCCCAGGATTGGGCAACAAAGCCTTGGCTAATTCAAGCCCACGCGGTGGACTCAAAATGGCGTCTTGAGTGGACCAGGAGGGTCCGGGGTGCTCCTCTTCTGGAAGGGAGCAAGAGCCAGTCTGGAGCAACCAGACCAGCAGCAGTGATGTCGTCGGGCGTCGTTCAGAAGGCCACAAGCCAGCGGGCTAGTAGCCAAACAACGCGGTGAGCAGCAAAAAGCAGAAGGGCCCCACGCAGATCGTGGAGATGCTGGGAGGCTGGACTTCGGTGCTGGAGCTGCTCAGGGTGGGGGCTTCTCGGACCCCAAAGCCCTCGCCAGGAGATTACTCGGCGGGCTTGCTGTGAAGAAGTCGTGCAGTCTTGGCAATAGTTGGTCCCTTGAGGTCTCGTCGCACTCACGGTTCTCAGCTTGGCTGTAGAGGTGAGTAGAGGTCGGAGGTGCCAGGGAAGCCGGGTCTTGTCGAGCTGGGCAGTCGGATTCCGGAGGAGGGACTTGCAGCAGACCGCAGTGTTCTTAAGGTGGTGCCTGCGGATGCAGGGTGACTACTCCTTAGCCACAAGGGAGAATCTTGAAGAAGAAATCTTGATGTCCTTTCGTAGAAAGTCGTGTCTTGATTCCAAAGATGATCTGATTTGGAAGGGGGCCTGCTCCTACCTTTATCTGGGAAAAGGGGGCTGGCACGCGACTAAGTCCTGCCCTATGCGTGGGACCAGGAGGGGGGTGGTTACACCCCTCTCCTTTGGCGGGCTTTCCCCAGGCCAGGGGCTGGAGTGCCCCTGGAACTGGTTTCAGCCGGCCTATGCACAGTGAGCACCGGGGTGCCACTTGCAGTCACCTTCCTCTGTAGCCCTGCCTACCTGGAATACACAAAACCCTGTCTGGGACGGTGCTGGCACCGCCCCTGGCAGGAAACCCTTTGTCCTTGCCTCCTGCTCTGGGAGGACTCCCAGCAGCAGGAGGGCAGACTTGTGTCTCGGTGGCAGCATCCATTTTGTGGAGCTGAGGCTATGTCTGACTTTAACCGGGGTTACAGGTTACATACATGTCGTGTCCCTCTAGAAGGGTGGAATGCTAACCCCGTCGCCAGAATTGGCGAGGGGTTAGTATTCCAATTCGTATGACACCTTACTCGACATGTTTTGATAAAGCGATACCAGAGTTGGCATATAATCGCGAGGATTATAATGCACTTAAGAGTATATGGTATGCGATATCATGGAAACGGCTAAGGGATGGATCCCGAAAGCCGCAGACAGGCTCAGCTCATGCCAGAGCACCATCTCACACGATTCCAAACACTCTGCCTTCAGGATTGTTAAGGCCTGCCATAGGAGTGACTGATAGGAGATCTGTGTGTCCATTTTAGGGTTAGATATAGGTATACTATATCTCAAGCAAAGGGTGATTACACCACCTTGCCCCAGCTGTCAAGCAGCCAGTTGTGTCAGATTTGGATGGCCAGCCAGGGGTGGCATAATACATGCTGCAGCCCCTGGTAGGCCCTGGGTACACCTATGCCCTGGGTACCTAAGGTACACTGTACAGGGACTGATAAGGTGACTCAGTATCCAATTTAGATATGTACCTAAGGTACATGGAATCCATTTTACAGAGAGAGCAGTAGGCCTGGGACCCTGCTAATCAGGGCCCCAGGCCTAAGTCAGAAAACCAGCAAAACACCAGGCAAAAAGTTGGGGGCAACCATAGTCCGGGATCTACCTTCCTACACAGGTGGAAGGATTTCAACATCTTGTTCTAATGTTGTAAAAACATCAGATGGAATACCTGTACCAACCCCCCTAGCATAAATCTATCGATTTTAAGTTGCTTTTTAAGTTTCGCCTGGCGATCCGCTGCGCAGCAGCGTTCGCGCAGGCGAAATCTTATGTCAGAACAGTAAGGGGGCTTTGTCCCGCCTGCTCTTCCATTGGCTAGCTCCATAAATGGAGGCTAGCCATTGGAAGAGAGATCTGTCCGTCATTGCCGGAGCAGATTCGTGGGCGTTCCGGCGATTTTTACTCATCCCGCCCCTTTGCGATCGTCATGCGGTGGTGGGCGGTTGTTTATTTATTTTTCTCGGCAATGCGGCCGCCATTTTTTCGTGGAGCTGAGGCGGGCGGGTCGATCTCCATGGAAGTGGTCGAAGCTGAAAAGCAAATCTACTGCACTCAGCTGTTTAATCCATTATATGTATTTATATGCTCTAACTGTACCGCAATCTTGTGTTACGTATGCATTAACGTATTGACTGACGTGTCCCCGCTGGCGCCGAGACTGAACCTTGTTCCAAAGTCGGCAGCTCTTGCAGGTAGATTTTACTGAAGCGGCATTTTACATTCCTAGTTGCCCCCTCCCCCAGCTCCGGGAATGTAGACGAGACTGGAGAATCGTGAATCAAAGCTGCCGGGTGGTGCTGCAGCTGAGAGGGAGGGCAGGGCTGGCTGCAGACCCCGCCACTCCTCCGACGTGAGCGAGGTGTATCTTGCTTGCATACATGACTGTTTGAGGGTCTGGTCTGGGCTCGGAAGGTTGCAGGAGGCACATGGGCTTGCAGCTTGAGAGCAGTACAGTGGGCACCACCGGGCGCCTGGAACCGCGCACAGGGCGATCAGTGCCTTTCCCATGCAGACCCCAGCCGGGGGGTCATTTCTTTTAACTTGGCAGCACGCAACCAACAGAGCTGACATCTCATGAGAAGCCTGTCCCACTGCATGTCTGATGTGCCCCTACCTACCCCCCCCCCCCCTGTGCCTGCCTGCATACACACCGTCTCTTGTAGGCGATCGCAGACACATGGTTGTACTGGTGACTTTACGCCTATTTTGTTAGTAAACCCCCTTTAGTAGGGCCCCGCCTTAATTACATTTTGGTTTGGCATTCAGAGCATCATCGCCATCCTCACGGGCTAGTTCTGCCCCAGCATAAGGCGCTGTGAAATTTGCTGTTACTGCACCTATTATCTCCTCAAATGGTTACAGTAATATGTGCTTTGTGGGGCTCGCAGTGTGTGTGTGGGGGGGGCTCGCAGTGTGTGGGGGGCTCTGTGTGGGGGGGCCTCTGTGTGGGTGTGGGGGGCTCTGTGTGTGTGTGGGGGGCTCTGTGTGTGTGTGTGTGTGTGGGGGGGGCTCTGTGTGGGGGGCTCTGTGTGGGTGGGGGCTCTGTGTGGGTGTGCGTGTGTGGCATTTGCGAGAGATTAAGCTATTGGCATTGTAAATGACAATGCCATTTATTTATTTCAAAACCAACACATAAATAAAAATGTTGTCATTTACAATGCCAATAGCTCTAACTTTTGCAAAGGCGAAACTGTTGCATTGTAATTGCTTGTTTGAGTATATAATTCTTATGTAATGATGACGAATTTGCAACAGGAAGAAATTATGTGGATTGTGAATCCTATTTGTCGCCTGGTTCCTTCGTTATATTTTTTGCATATGTGCTGCCCTCAGCACTTTATTGGCCTCTAATAGTGCCCTGCGCTTGGCCGCATATGCGGTAGCGAATTTATTGACAAGTGTATGATCACATGGTGTGACTTTTCCGACATTTTTATGAAATAGACAATTTTTTTATTTATAAGTGGTCTTTTATGATATTTGAATAAAAATAAACCAATCCATCAAATGCCGCTCTAGTCTGGACCATAATGGACTGGTGGTGGGATGGTGGGGGAGCAATCAGGTGATACACAGGCCTTAAGAAATCTACTACTCCACTCACTATGGCGAGCCAGATTTTATCAGAGCAAGCTATTTTTAGAACTTACCCATTCTAGCAAGCTGACAAGAACAGGTGTTCTCTTCATTCAAAAAGTGAATGACCAATAGAGATGCCTTTAAATCTTGTGTTTATCTCATCACATTTGCTCTGTGTTCAAAGACAGAAAAGAATTGTCAGTGTATGTCTTCTTACAATTTGGTGCTTATTTTTTCCTCGAGGTTGTTTACTTTTCTTTCCCAGACTGCAAAGTTAGAAGTTTACTAAAGTGAACTGTCTGACAATCATGCTGTACAATCGTGTAGTGAAAGGCTGTAGGACGTCAGGATTTTTTTTTCACTAACATTTAAATAGCGTGCAAATAAAATGCATACATATATATTTCAGTAGTTAGGAAAGCACATTTGTTGTAATTCTCAGTGATGGAAACAGATTTTAATTGGACCAAAGCAAGTCAACATTTCCCTTTGTAATGTGCAAATGATAACTATATAGCATATAAGGTTTCAGGCAAAATGTTTATCAGTAAAACTGCATGCTAGTGGGAAGGTTGTGGCCATTTCAATGGATAATATGCTGTCTGTAAAAGACAGTGTTCCCAAATCATGCTTTAGTAATATAATTGTTAAAAGTCAGTTTTTAAACACGAACTGAGAAACATTCCCTTCCTGTCCTGATGACAAATCCACCAGTGAACTAAGAGGCAGTCAGGGGTCCGTGTACCCAGTAAGTATGTGGGCGAGATTCTTATTATACATAGCGCATAAGGTTAGTATATTATATCAAATGAGTTTCTTGTTCAGCAGAAATGCTGAACTGGCATATTTGAAGGTGCTCTTACATACGAACATGAAGAAATGAGTGACCGTAAAATAAAGTATTTGCTGAGAATCACAATTTGAGACCAGTTTACAGGGCAAGCACATTACAGTTCGGTTGAGTAGATTAAAGTCACTAACCCTGTAGGTCTGGTAACATTTTTGCGATTGTTCAGGGTTGGCAGAGTGTGATGTAATTCTTAAAAAACTAGAAGGGAAATACAGATGAAAGACCGCACCCCCCTCCCAGCCAATCCTAAAGTAGAGTGGGATATCAGTGACGGTCATGAGTGCTGCACAGAGTAAACATCAAATATACCATACAACAAAGGCAGGTAGTAGTGTTCCCACAGGGAAACGTCCGCACAACTCTTCAAGAAACAGTGTTGCTAGATATATAATTTGTACACATTTGTAGTGTGGATCAAACACGTAAGTGTTACTAGAGAGGGTGCTAGAGAAACCCAGGGCACCTACTACCTCAAGGTGCCATCGACACACACAAGAAATGCGTGTCACATATGCTAAAGAGGGGTTGGGATTCTAGTTACTTTTTGTAACAACAAGGGACCCCAAGTCAGTCTGCTAGGGACCTCGGGGAGCAATTTTCTAAAACAACAATGGTCCCATGCAAGGATAAAATACAGTATCAATAAACATAGACGCAAATCCAATCTATATTTTAGAGTGACATGTCCAGCCGGACAGAGGTCATTCAAGTTTACTTAATAAACGAATATCCAGAATAAAACAAGGATACCTTCCACAATGCCCCTGTGAGGTACACAAGCCTGTGCCCAACACTTACGGGGTGAGTACAGTTGGAGAAAGGATAGGAAAGGTTTAAAAGGCAAACCAACGTTTTTCTGTTTACACATTCATTGTACAGAAAATATCAAATAGCACCATTACATCAGATTAACCAATCAAATATGTTTGTATAAGGTGCATGAGCAAGTCGACGGCGTTTCGGTTCCCCTAAAGGATAATTGGAACCATCATCAGGACAAAAATAAATAATTGCCTTATTACACTAAACCTCAAATTGCCGAATTAAAGGCTGCCGGAGTCCGTGTTACAGAGTCGCAACCGGACGACGCCAGGGTAAGCCCGAATCGGCGATCATGGAGGTATTCCCTATCTTTTCGCAACCGTAGTACGTTCCACATATAACCGTCCCCCAGCCATGTGGAAACGCTATTTCTTCGGCTTCGGCCCAGCAGCTTATTAGGGTTGCGAGTATTATATACTCCACGAATACCTAACAGTCGTCCATCTTCGTATATCTGTGAAGTTAAGCAACGTACTACGGTTGCGAAAAGATATATCTGTTGAATGGCAATCAACCGTCCACCCTATACTTGGAATTATGCACATCAGCAAATGTATAACTAATTGACATAAGTAGAGATTTGCTCTGTTTTCCCCACTCTTAACAGATTAATACCGCCGTCTACCTGACTATGGTTATGATTGGGCAACAGAATTCGAATGAACTTTTCCGTCTTCACTACAGACATCCATCAAATTAATCACTAACCTGAAGGGTGACCTATTCCAATAGTGATACAGCTTACGGTCTTAAGTCTGATGAAGGAATAAGATTTCATCTCACAATGTTTATGCCTTGATGAAGTCCTTGTGGAGGACGAAACACGTGTTGGCAATTTGCGTGCTGGGAGAATTGATTTTATGAAATTTTGAATACGAATAAAAGAAAAGATTGAAGAATCTCAAAAAAACTGGACTGGATTTGAATTTTTCTGGAACCTTTATTGATCTGAATCTAATTCTACTCGCTGTTATTTGTCCCTCGTGTTATTCTCTATGATAATTAGAGTATCCTAAACAAAGGGCTCTATATACGTTGTGCCCATATTGTTATAATCACAACCCTTAGGAGTGCTGTAACTAGAATCCCAACCCCTCTTTATCAAATATACCATGAGTTTCCCCAATCGTGAGGATTCGTACACTGCGTGAATGAGTGGAGACAACAGGACAGTTTATGTTATGTGACTTACAGGTGATAGGTGAATTCTATGTAATATGTGACGAGGACACGACCGTCCACTCTGGAAAAGATCCCAAGTTGATTTGTACCTGTCAGTTCGGTTATTATTGTTAATATAAGTATTAAGTGGGGCCTAACCACGAGGAGACTCGTGAAATTGAAACTTTGTAATTTGCAATAGCCTAAACATTTAGGTATTTGCTACAAAGATAATATGTGCTTTGTTGCTTGCGTCTAACCTGAAAACAACAGATGTTATCACCACAAAAGGAAACAAATTAATAAACAAAAAAAGCACAAGAACTGCTGTTCTTACCCATTTCAAGTAGATACCTTTTTAGAATATAATGCATCTTACAAACTGAAGTCACAGGTTCTCAACAAACAGTAAAAATTAAGGAGTAGATTTCCTAGTTCCAAGAAGGTTATCCCAGACACGGACTTTACTCCAACAACCCTGAGTTTTCCTTACATCAGAGGTCTTCAATCTGTGGGACATGACGCAAAGGGGGTTGTGAAGCCATGGGAGGCGGGCGCATATTCCTCAACCTCACTTCTGCCTGGAATTCAAAATGTTTGTCCTTTGCTTTGGATATAGACAACCGTCCCGAAAGCTTATTTCCGAATAGTTAAAACGCTTCAGCTGGCTTGTCATTCAGAAAATGTCAAATGCTGTGAAACCAAAGTCGGACAGTCAGCTAAACAAGCTTTCCTGCCAGGGTGCCTGCTTGCCTTAAAGAAATGCAAATGTGCGCTAGGATTTAATCTGCAAATATAAAGGGTAATCTGCAAATGTAAAGGATACTTAGGAGCCAGTACTAGCTTTAACTGATTGAGTCACTCAAAGCTTTGTGATAACAAAGATTTATTACCTTTGAGCGATAATAACTACCGAGCTGTAAAGTGTGTTTTTAATTGTAATTGTATTTACATAGCGCTTACTATCCCTGAAGAAGTGTTGAAGGGACAGTTATGTAAAAAAATATAAAAAAAATTTCATTATGTACAGTCTGGGTATTACTACAATCTATATTTTGGAAGCACCATTTTATCGTAAAATGTTTTGTGCATTTTGTAGCAGCCTATATTAGACTGTATAATTAAAGTTTAAAATAATGACTTGGATATTCAGTGCTTTTTGTCATAGGCTGTGACCTAGTAGCATTAAAAATACACAAATAACTATTCTCCACTGCACCAACCAAGATTTAATTATGTGGCTCACCGGTTGCACACAGACAACGCAGTGCTTGAACTAACAGAGGTTTCATCATGTACTATAATTCATTTCACCCTAATATTTCTTTTTTAACATTTAAGCGGCCTTTATTTCACATGAGTTACCTGCTGGTGAAATACCTAAAAACATACAAAACATTTTGTTTTTAGCCACACCTTTCACCCACGCTCAGACTCTCAAGGCCCTCCAGCCTCCCCCCAAACATGACTGAGGTCAACAACAGCAGAAAACTAATAGAACCAGGAGTCCATTTTTGCTAAAATAGAAGAGCCTGCTTTCAACTGTTAAAAATAAAAACCTTTTTAGAAAAAGCGAGTTAAAGAAGATTATGGGACCACTTCCTCCCCTGGAATTAAGGAAAGCATCCTACTTGAACCTTACAATTCATCATTAACAAAAGTAAATGGTATGTTTTCATTATGAATTATGATGTTCAGCAACCTCCAGTTCCATGCAGCTGTAAATGTCACGCCACCAGCATCGCAAGAAATATAGTATGGTTCTCATAGGATGCGGTACTCTAAAGTTGCGGCCCATGCATTGCAGCCATTACACCCAGGACTGCTGGAATTATGCAATTGTGTGGCCGCAGAGATTTTCACATAGTTATAGATTTGCCCCATATTATTGATTTTAATGCAAAAAAATAAATAGTTTATAGCTAAAACGGTCCAACGGTTACTAAAAAGCTGCAACGCAGTGCAGTAGAAGACTATGCCAAGCTCGACTGGTCACCTTTTTGTTGCCTATTGCTATATTTGATAATTAAACTGGTACTAATGAGGTGGAACCACATATGGACCATCTCTCAGGAGAAAAACAGGCACACCCATCACAGTTCAGAAAGATATCATCTAATTAAGTTTTATCAAATCAAATTTTGTTTGTGAAAAAGTACCATTGTGCATTTTGGGATAATTCTTTTTGGAGACTTTGAACTTTGTTGTAAGCCTTCAACAGCAATCCACAGTCACCCACAAGCCTTTGGTGTGCTAAACACGGCTGAATAATATTTCCCCATCAATATGGGGCGTTTACGGTTGCTGATGAGGAGTACCAGATTCTAGTAGTGTTTTTATGGAGGAGGTCCTTAATCCTGAAAAAGTTTGACGGGGCTAGGGAACTCGTGTTCCCTAGCTCATTGGCATTTTTTCAATACGAGGCATTCTGATTCTTCACAGCATGGATCCAAATCAGTCACTTTTAATTAATGACAGTGTATAACAGAACCACGTTCAGAGAGCACTGTAGTTATAGTAGTCCGAGGTTCTATCAGACATGTTTAAATACTCTACAGCCAAAAAGATAGTCTCTTCCCTAGAGAGAACTGCAAGCCCTTGTGTTGATTTCTATTCATTTATAGTATTTTTATGGTATGGACCAAGCTTTGAGGGCGCCAGTCTTTAAGAGAATAAGTAATTGCAGTGTAATCTTGACAGGCGTGCATATGTTTACATGCAGAAGTGGTAAAACGCGAGCAGGAAAATAAAGAATAGGTAACATTGCAAGAATAGGTAGACATGTCTCTGAAGGAGCAGATGACCACCGCCTATATTGGATTAAAGGTGTAACGGCACAAGGAATGTAGTCAAGAAGGTTTGGTATGTGGTCCTTAAATACCAAAATATTACAGTAGAATAAACAAGTTACAATTATGCATTCGACACAGAAGTATTGATAAGACAAAATGAAATAGCATGTGGGTATTTCGGAATCGGAGAACATAAATTAGAAATTCAAGTTCTAGGTCAGCATTACAGGGTCAACATTAGCATAACGTGGGGATAGTTTTAATCAATAAACCTAAAGTATCACGCACATCCAAGACTCCTTATCCAACTCGTTGCCTTCATATAGCAGTTGGCAAACTCCAACAGGTTAGTATTGCTAAAAACACTAATCACCTGGACCTCGGAAAGGCATTTGAAAGAAGTAGAGGGGTGGGGCTCCATGGGTACCACTAACAAAAATAAAGGACATTTCGTTGACTGAGAAACTCCCACAATGATCCTCGGACTCTCGCCGATAATATTTTTGTCATCATTACATTTTAGGGCTTACTGTCCAAAACGGGAACTTTACAAAGTCACGTAAAATGTGATATAATACGTTTTTATTAAGTAAACATGATTCAATCAGCTGCTGCATACCAAGGTCCTAGTATGTCAATTCAACTGTTACCAACACAGATATGGCTCACAAAATACAAATACATAACACAAACTGAAATTTACTAACATTCAAGCCGCTTAACAAAAAAATGGAATATGGCAGATCCTTAACTAGAAACAATAGAGACCTGAAACCAGAGATTTCTGTGCGGAGGCGAATGAAGATGTTTTCAGTGCTAACAAATACATACATTATGTTAAAAACAAAGTACATTATTGGCATCGTGAAAAAAATTAAAACGCGAAGCTCTAGCAAGGGAAGCTTTTATACACAAGCGCAGATCGAACAATGACCTCAGCGTTCTAGTATAATAAATATGTTATCTACCAACAAAATCTCACATACCTGCATCTGACAACTACTTGAATGTTTTTGCCTTTGTCATCTTTCTTTGTGTTGATGAACGAGCTTATATTAGACATCGTGAAGACCCTAAAAGTATAAACACATCGGATTCTGATTATTGTTTTTCTTTTAACCAATGAGGACAAAGTGACTAAGTAAAGTCAAGACAACCATCACAGCCAAGAAAGGCAACATCAATTTACTTGAAATAATTAATTAGAAATTCGCGCAGCTAAATTTCAGAAACACGCGGACAGGATGATCCGCGAAATAAACCTCTACCCCTTTTAGTGTGTCCTGTGCGGATTAAATCGAACTTTTACTTTCAATGGCATCGTGCGTTAAACAGAATGGCTGTCAAAGTGTTAATATCTGCCTACACGTTGCAGGTTTCCCAGGTGATAAAGTAGTGTCAGTTCTGTCAATAATGCCTGCATGTAATTTGGGAGAGGGGTGCAAAAACGACCCATCCTTCTGGCATCTCATAGCTAAGTTAAACACATCAGTCTTACGGGGCTTGATCGAACGTCCGAGGGCATAGCAATTAAAACAAAACCACAAATACGGGTTATCTGCTTATCTGTCAGAGGAGCATTGTGGTAATCCGCCTTAGGAGCGCCATACCTCCGTTTTCCAGTTCAGTCCCTGCAGACATCGCCCACTAGTCCCACTCCTGACGCAACTAGCGGCAGCGCCCAACTCCCACCTAAAGAAGCAGGGTCGATCTGCTATCATAATGCACTCCAGAACACAACTCTATGCACTGAAGTCAGCAGAATGGGGAACCCCACATTAATACCGTAAATGGAGACTTCGAGCACCGGAGCCCAAGTTTAGAGACCTCTTCCCATTGCTCACCGGTCACTGCCTAATATGACAGATTAAAGAGTGCGCCGTTAGATCAGCCAACCTATAGCCTGATTCAATGAACCCCTGCCGGACATTTAAAAAGTACTCCACTTACCTCAGCTACCACTCCGACACACCGCGCTTCAACCCACTGCCTACTCAGCTGGAGCAAAACAAGTCAAAGCGTCAGGAACTTTCAGCTACTTCCACAGATCTCAGTGAGCTCCAACTAGGTTTGAAAACCGCGCTTCCGCGCCAAGTGCCCAATCAGCAAGAAACCAATAGGAAACAGCGAGGCATGATGGGAGATATTTTAAAAACCCATTTCAGTGGCCACAATAAACAAAGAGCAGTAGACATAGAAAGAGGAAAAAGAAAGCGGCGGCTGTTTAGGCTGTCACGGCTGCTGGTTTAGGAAACGACCATCATGGAACAGGTTAATGTCCGATTCCTCTACCGTGATCTTCAGTAAGACAACTGTGTTTTTTTCCTTGGAAGAAGTGGGAAAACGTCAAATATCCTTAACAATTTTCCGCAACAACGAACTACTATGAAACAGTGCATTTTTCCATCAAAAATACGTGATTATATATATATTTTTGATATTTTGTACGGCGCGAACTCGACCCGAAAGTATCAGACAGCTTTATATGAGCACCAGTTGCATTACAGACATTCATTTATTTTAGTGGAACGGGGAGATTAAGTGATTTGCCAAAAATCACCGGATGCTTGAGGTTCCCGCCAGACTTGAACTTGGTTCCCCAAATTCAAAGGCGGAGGCTCTAGCCTTTAAGATATGGGGAAGATGAGAAATCGCGGTACTCTCTTCAGTCATAATTCATTTTTTTTTTTTTGTTGTTGCATATTTTATATAGCGCGAACTCGACCCGAAGGTATTGGAGCGCTTTACATGAGCACCGTATTTGCATTACACATTCAGGCACAGGGAGATTAAGTGATTTGCCCAGAATCACAGGATTCCCTACCCCCAAACAATACGGGAAATTTGAAGTCGTTTTTACCTGCCTACCCAACTTTCTATTTCAATTTCTTATAAAGGGGCGTGTTGAATGCCATCAGAGTTTAAACGCATACATTCAGTAAAAAGTCCCGCAACGTGGCTGTCATCGGCGTCACTGCTTGAAGACAATACATTTATGATACAACAGGTAAGTGGGAGATTTTCAAAAACTAATCAGGATAATGTTTTTCTCCCATAAAACTCAATTGAAGGAGATTATCGTGGACTTGGATGTAATTACACTTGAAGATAAAATTTGTACTTACGCAAAGACAGAGATCGATACACCTTTTGTCTTAAAGAGCATGCCCTGCATGTGCGACTACCTTCAGGTGGATCATGGAACAGAACAAGTATAGTACCTCCTATTGAGTACAGTAAACTACTGAGGAACAAGCAATGGATGAACTTTGTTTTGTAAGTATTAGTAAATGTCAGCATATGCATGTTTCCAGACATCTTTGTAATTGCCCACAAAAATGAAGATTAAAAGTCCACAGTAAAGAAATAATATATGTGTGTATATTAATATATATATATATATATATATATATACACACAAACACATCTTTCTCTGTGGTATCACAAATAAATGATGTTGAATAATGACTAGTGGTTGGGTCATAATTCATTTTTTTTCTTTTTTTTTGTTGTATATTTTATATAGCGCGAACTCGACCCGAAGGTATTAGAGCGCTTTACATGAGCACCGTATTTGCATTACACATTCAGGCACAGGGAGATTAAGTGATTTGCCCAGAATCACAGGATTCCCTACCCCCCAACAATACGGGAAATTTGAAGTCGTTTTTACCTGCCTACCCAACTTTCTATTTCAATTTCTTATAAAGGGGCGTGTTGAATGCCATCAGAGTTTAAACGCATACATTCAGTAAAAAGTCCCGCAACGTGGCTGTCATCGGCGTCACTGCTTGAAGACAATACATTTATGATACAACAGGTAAGTGGGAGATTTTCAAAAACTAATCAGGATAATGTTTTTTCTCCCATAAAACTCAATTGAAGGAGATTATCATGGACTTGGATGTAATTACACTTGTAGATAAAATTGGTACTTACGCAAAGACAGAGATCGATACACCTTTTGTCTTAAAGAGCATGCCCTGCATGTGCGACTACCTTCAGGTGGATCATGGAACAGAACAAGTATAGTACCTCCTATTGAGTACAGTAAACTACTGAGGAACAAGCAATGGATGAACTTTGTTTGGTAAGTAAATGTCAGCATATGCGTGTTTCCAGACATCTTTGTAATTGCCCACAAAAATGAAGATTGAAAAGTCCACAGTAAAGAAATAATATATGTGTTTAATATATATATATATATATATATATATATATATATATATATATATATTTATTTACACACACAAACACATATCTTTCTCTGTGGTATCACAAATAAATTATGTTGAATAATGACTAGTGGTTGGGTCACAATGCCAATTAATGTCTCCATTGTGATAAATGACCTTCAGTACATAATTTATCTCCGCTATTGACCGCGTTTTCTTGTTCATAGGTTTTTCCCAGGTTACGTGAAGTTACATGGGCAGATCCCTTTGCTTTGAAATAGACCTTATTCAGCAAGACTTCCATTTTCTAAAGCCAAAAATGGCTTTATTTTAGCTGTCTGCCACCTGAAAGTGCCTCTGCTTCAATAGAATTCTTTGGGGAAATACATTACCCCATTTCTAAAAAAAACCTCCCTCTTTCATGTTCTAAAATGTTGGCATGTATACTGTAACACAAAAATGATGCCATCGTTTTCATCTGGTTGACACTTGGAGAATACAAAATCCCACGGATAGGGACTACACATTCTACTCCCCCCCACATGACTCTTACTCGCGTATCGATTACATCTTTATTACACAGAATGGGGTTCCGAGGATAGAGGATACATCTATTGAACCAAGAGTTATGTCGGATCACTCATGTATCTCCCTCTCCATCACCAACATTAAACCCTCCCCACGACAAACATCGTGGCGATTAAATGACGAAATTTTAAATAAAGACCAACACCGGATTGCTATCCAATCCGCCATTCGTTCGTATCTAGAGTTGAATGAGAGGGGGGATACCTCAGATCTTATAAGTTGGGAAGCCTTGAAAAGTACGCTCAGGGGGATATGCATCAAAATTCGCTCAGCAATGAACAAAGACCATAACATTAAACTGGAAGCACTAGAACGTGAGATATCGGAGTTAGAAAATAAACACCAGACAGACAGGGACAACGTGACACTCAACACAATGACTAATAAGAAATATGAATTCAATAAACTGGTGAGCGAAAGGGCAGGTGTATGGCTAGACAGGAGACGAAGATTTAAACTTTGTGATTCCAATAAGGCGGGCAAAAGCCTGGCCGCTTACCTAAAATTCAAGGTTCAGAAGAGCTCAATCAATGTCATTAAGGACACAACAGGGGTGGGCCACTCAGAACCAAATGAAATAGCGGAAGTGTTTAAGGACTTCTATGAAACCCTATACGCCAAAAATACATCTGTAGAAGAGGGGAGGATTCAGGACAACCTGAACGAATGTGACTTACCAAAGCTCTCATCGGAAGAACAACGGCGACTTAATGACCCGATCACGACGAATGAAATAGAGAAAGCGATCAAAGGCTTAAAATATGGTAAAGCGCCCGGCCCTGATGGCTTCACGGCTAAATTCTACAAAAGTTTTGCCTCATCTCTAGTGGACCCTCTGCTCCACCTGTTCCGAGAAATAAGTAACACGGGTGAAGTGAAGGGTACCCTGGCGGAAGCAATTATCGCGGTACTCCCCAAAGATGGTAAGGACCCTTCCCTCCCAAAAAATTATAGACCCATTTCCTTAATTAATCTCGACTGTAAGATCCTAGCTATGATCCTATCGGCCCGTCTACAGCGAGTTCTTCCCGACTTAATCCACCCGTCTCAAGCAGGATTTCTAAAAAATAGACTTTCTAGTGATAATACCAGGGTACTGGCGCACGTGCTGGAGAAAGCAAAACTTCTAGATACACCCACGGCGGCGATAACGTTAGATGCCGAAAAGGCTTTTGACAAAGTCGATTGGGCCTTTCTCGAAGCAGTGTTGCATAAATTCAAATTAGGCGTAACATTCACGAAACTGGTAATGTCCCTCTACGCTTGTCCTACTGCAATGGTTAGAGCAGGTGGCTCTTTTTCCTCATCTTTATGTCTGAAATAGGGAACAAGACAGGGTTGTCCTCTCTCCCCATCCTTGTTTTTGCTAGCAATTGAGCCGTTTCTATATCATATAAGGCATAATGATGCCATTGTTGGTATCCCATTCAACGATTGCACCGTAAAACTGACCGCATATGCGGACTATGTACTCATTATGTCGGAAAGAGCAGATGAGGCTAATCTTGCGCTAATGAATACTATCGATGAATACTCCAGGGTCTCAGGCTACAAACTAAACAACGATAAAACGGAGGTCAAACTCCTAAACAACATCGGGAATAAGGACATCCTTGGAACCTCTGGCCTCACCTGGCAACCACAATGTTTTAAATATTTGGGTCTTGATTTTGGGAAAGATTTAATATCAACCTTAAAAATTAATGAGGAACTAACCTTAAAAAAGATCTGTTAGACGGCTGGTCACCCAAGTTTCTCTCTTGGTGGGGCAGGGCAGAAACTCTTAAAATGATGTCCACTCCACTGGTGAATTATTTAGCTAGCATGCTTCCTATGACTTTTACGGACGATTTTATCAAAAGGGTGGATAAGCTGTTTGGTGGGTTTCTGTGGCGAGGGAAGAAAGCCAGAATATCATTGGAAAAAGTTGCAACTAGCAAAAGAGAAGGGCGGCCTGGGCCTTCCCTCGTTCAGGAACTACCAGACGGCTTTCCTCTGTAAACCGGGAGCTTTCTGGCTGGTAGACTCTCCATCCTATGTCCCAGTGTGGTTAACCATTGAAAAATCTATCATCGCACATGCACCCCTACCAACACTCCTTACTATGGACCTAGCACCTCATTCCAAATACATCCTGTTGAATACTAGACGAGCCTTGCTAAGGCTTGACCAATCCCATAAAACTGACTCCACTATCAAAAAACCCACTTTTGTGTCACTGTGGAGAAACCCCATGTTCAAGCTAGACGGCAAAACCCTCTTTTGGGACCTGTGGGCTGAAAAGGGCATTAACATGGTTAAGGACCTCTATGATGGTGCACAGCCCATTCCTTTCTCGAAATTACAGATGACATATAACCTGCCCCCCATAGATTTTTACCAGTTCCTGAAATTGAAATCCATCATCTCTAAACGTAACCTTACCACTGACTCACCTTGGCTTGTGACACGCCTACCACATCTGATTCATGCTGGCCACTTCGTATCTAGGGTCTACAAGCTACTCCTCCCTCTGCCCAAGAACTCCCACAGACTGGCGGAAGGCAAATGGGAATCGGAACCTAACTCAACGGGAATAGCAATAGACTGGGATGTGATATATAAAACCGCCTTGTCCAATAAGGTATCCCCAATTCTTTGCCAGACAAAATACATGTTGCTGAACAGAACGTTCTGGACTCCATATAGGCTATTTAAATGTCACCTGAGAGACACACCCACTTGCTGGAATTGCCAGACAGCGATCGGGGATCTTGCCCATATGCTTTTTTACTGCCCTATATTGCAGACCTTCTGGGGGAAAGTCTTTGCTTATATTCACCAAATTTTTAAAATTAACCCCGTAAAAGACTTTATTTACATTATACTAGGTGCACTAGATACTCAGCTACCAGACATTAATGACCGCCAACTTCTAGATCTAATTTTAACACTGGCATGCAAGGTTATCCTATGCAAATGGAAAAGCTCATCGGAGGTCAATTTTAAAATCTGGCAGGAGTGGCTCTCCTTTTTGAGAGGAGCAGACAATCCAGCGCTGCAATCGGCTACATGGAAGCCTTCCAGCAAGAAATTATGGAAATCTCTAGATGTATCGTCTTTTCACTATGACCCCCCGTGACGTAATACTTACTACTGTATTTTACTCTTGTATGGTCCTTTGATTGTATAGTTCTGCACCTGATCACACTGTAATTACCATGCTTTCTGATACCTTGGATGTAATGTACCTGATCAACTTGTCTTTATTTTTCCTTAGTTTCATGTAGATGTCACTTAATAGCATGTATTAATCAATCTATGTAATTGAAGCTTTATTGTATTCTTTCCTTTCTTTTCCCTAAATTCTCAATAAAAACGATTTGAAAAAAAAAATGATGTAGCTCAGTAGCCAGTATATCACGGGCCATAGTGAAAAGAAGGCAATGAGCATCTTGGCTGCAGTTTGAATTCTAAGGCAGTACCGGAGGCTTCGTATTATGCATTCTATTATCTGCTTTAGTAAAACAGCAGCCACGTAAAAACATAATATATTGGAGAAGGTTGTAGGAGTACGAACAACAAAACAAATTGTAACACAACAACAAGTGCATGCCCTAATCATAGGCAGTCCATTTACCAATCAAGACTTTGTTGACCCTATAAACTAAAGTAGAAACATGTAAACCGCCTCTTCTTTGCTAATTGGCATCCATGTTAAGTAGAGGGTTTGCTTTCATTTGTAATACTTGAGAGTATATTACCAACCTTGATTGATATATTTTTTCTTTTTTTCCCCTAATAGCTGCACAGACCTTCCGCTCATCAGCCTTTTATGTAATACAGTTCTTTGTACTTGCTTGTCAGTTATCAAAACATTTTCTTTCATTCCAGCGCCACTGCCATTTTGTCCATTCGCCTCTAGACTCGGGAGTGGTCACAAGCGATCTTTTCACCTGTGGAAATAGATATATTTCATTAACAACTGTTCATCCATTTTATAAGTTGTACGTCATTTTGCGTGTTATTACATTGCTCTTTTGCTCTTCGTCTGTGGAACGACTGAGACAGTGTAAGTGCTGTTGATGACGTGCTAACACCAGGTGCAGGATGGTTTTAGCTTGTGAGTTTTCTCAGAATGTGCTTGTAGGCAGTTTTGGTGCACCCTGGTGCTCCTCCTGAAGAGTCTTCTGACTATCGCCTGACCACAATGATTTATTGTTTGCCAACTGTCTTCAGTGTAATGTTCTCCTACATGGCTCGAAATGTACAATAGGCTGCTGATTGTAACCCCCAGCAGAACAGTGCAGTTGGCCGCTGGCTGTTCTCGCACTAGCTAAACCAAGTAAACATTGCTTCCTAATTGCTTACAACTGTGTTTGTCTGTGCTTTATTTAGAATGGGAAGTTTGCTTTAAGACACCTCTGCGGTTTTGCTCCTTTGGCCCACTCACTGCCTTCTATTCCCATAGGGCGGTATATTGGAGCAGAGCAGCTCCCGCTCCCGCTCCTGAAAACCTGGACCCCCTCTTGCTACAAGATTTTAATCGCCAGATGTGTTAGTAAAATTGAATTCTAGCACCATCTTTACTGTGGTTAGAAAACTGTCCTGAAGAAGGTGTTTATTCACGTACTCACCGAAACGCAGCGTCGACAACTGTTTTATCACAATTATGTCATTTTTAATTAAATGATATTGTGTATAAATCTGTGTTTAATAAATATTTAATGTCAATATATGATTTTTTTTGTTTTTAAAAAAATTGTTGTTTCGACTTTCCTTTATTGAATAATTGTTATGTTTTCTCAAATTTGGAGCTCTCTCACCAGGAGCACTTGTTAAAAGTCTGTGATTTATTATCACTGTTTTTTAGGCACTTACTTGTTTCTTACATATGCTTCACTTGTCCCTGATTGGATTGTAAGGGTACCTCCCTTGTTTTTTTCCTTGATAAATGATGTCAAAGAACTTGTTATGAGTGGTGTCATGTGTGGTCAGAAGCAGTGCATGGCAGGGGCGCAAGTTATAGTTGGTGCTGATACCTATAACTGGTTAATTTCTGTGGGCTTTTTAGTTCAAAAGATTAATGTTGTGACTGCCAAATTCACATAACTATAACATTACGTTAACCTTTGTTTTTTCCAGTAAATTTCTGTGTTGAGATACTTTTATTACATCTAACTTTATATATATATATATATATATATATATATATATATATAAAGTTAGCACCCGAAACGCATGACGATGAGGCCATCATCCTCATCCCCCACAGCAACATCCCCGGGGTCCTGAACATTGGGGACTCTGGGACTTGTAGTTTCCCTCATTGTGAGTCGCTGCACAGGTGTGCTCCCTGGGGGCGGTGCGGACTTGTAACAACAAGCCTTTTAAAGGGGCGGGACTAATCTACAGAGTGCTGCATCATTCATGGAGGCTTTAGGCGCTGACGACGGCTACCATCTGCCAGAAATGCGTCCGCCACTCTTTCCATTAAAGCCTTCAATTGTCTCCCCTTGGGTGTCTGCTTCTTTTTTTCGGAGAGAAGTTTTGCTGCATATATATATATATATATATATATATATATATATATATATATATATATATATATATATATATGCACGAATGCAGCTCTCTCACCAAACCAGCGCAGCAGCCGCTACAGCAATGATGGAAAAGAAAGCCACGCCACTCCAACGTCCGTTATGGGCTAAAAACTATTTATTAAGCGCTCAAGGCCACCAGATCTTACGCGTTTCGGGCGTCCGCCCTTGTTCACAGATCGTTAGTCAGTAAGTTCACAATGGCTTAAGTACAAAAAGTTTTTCCCGGGCATTTTTTTCTTCACAACCACGTGATAAATTGACATAAAAGACACACTACCTAGCTTAGGCTGAGGCAGTCTTTCCTCTAAATCAGTGCCATGATGGATATATACATAAGTAGAATAACAACATGAATGCGTTTTTTAAAATCACAATCAAAATACAATTCATTTTATAATTAAAAAAATATATAAATATATTGTAATCTATAAAAATATATATACATTTTTATAAAAAACATGTAATTTGAGACACTGTGCAAATATCGCAATTTTAGTAGTGGTAGCAATTGGTCACTGATACATAAATGGCATGTTATGTACAAAGAGAAAATAATGTCAAATCATTAAAATCTAATGCCAGTATGTGACCCCAATGCAGTCTCAAATCTATCTGACAATAGATTCGTCCGATGTAATATCAGCATAAATGCTTAGTGTATTGATTGTGATAAATTACGTATAACATGGTCACAGGATTAAATCGTGCAATACGAAAGAGTTTAATGACTGCCTATAATCATGCCCCCTTAGTCTGTGTCAAAATAGAAGTAATGGAAAGGTTTTTAGAATGTGTGTGCCCCCCAGAAGGAAGGGAATAAAGTAAAGGGAAAATTGATTTTTTGTATAAAGACATATTTTTTTCAACATGTGAGCCATGATGAATAAAATTGATTCAGTGAATGTGATTCTAAACAGAAACTGAGAAAGAAACAGGAAAACTGGCAGACTAGCTGAAAGTAAGTGTAAATTGGCCAACAAAAGGACATTACAGAAACACATGAAGATCTTCCGTAGTGTTGAGACCATTTGGGAAACGGCTATCCAATTCAAGAATGAACTGCGATTCCAATCTCCTGAGCATGAGATCCCTATCTCCCCCCCTGATGGGTTTGGGTACGGAGGCTATGACAAAGTATGTTAAACAGTCAAGATTATTCTGGTGGATGGCTTTGAAATGACGGGCCACAGGGTATGAGCTGTCGTTGTTCACGATGGCTCGAAGGTGTTGTAGAATTCTGACATGCACCTGTTTGCCTGTGCTGCCTATATATCTGAGGCCACAGGTGCATGTCAGAACATATACTGCAAAATCTGTTTTGCAGTTATGTTTCCCCTTAATTTCCACAGGGTCAGGTCTAAAGGGTGTGGAGTATTTGTTGGTGTTTATCCCAAATTTACATGCTCTACAACTGGAACAACGGGTAAAGCCAGGCCTGGCCATCCAATTATCTTGTTTAGTCAGTTCAGGAAAATCCCGACTGAGTTGGGTTCTCATACTTAATCCTTTCCTATAGGTGATAATAGGTCTATCCGCTATTCTGGGGGCCAGCACCAAGTCAGTTTTTAAAGCTGGCCATCTTTGGTTCATGATAGAACGTATTTTGCGTTCCTGTCTATTGAAAGTCAGAATCAATCTGGGTGGATTGTTACTTGATTCTGTACTTGCTACAGTGCTAGATTCTGGGCTTGGTAGAAGAGATTCCCTGGGTCTACAATTGGCTTTTGCTATGGATTGTTTGAGAATCGATTCTTTATATCCCCTTTCTCTGAATCTGTCAAGGGCTTCAGTAGCACAGAGTTGATAGTCCTCATCACTACTGCAAATTCGTTTGAGCCTTAACAGTTCTCCAAATGGGATATTGTCAATGACGTGACGGGGGTGGGAGCTACTAGCATGGAGTATGCTGTTACCGGCAGTACTCTTACGATGCAGTTTGGTGCACAGCTTGGAATTTCTCACAAAAACTTTAACATCAAGGAACTCTGCCTCTAATTCATCGATGTGTGATGTGAAGTGCAAATTCTCATTATTGTTGTTGATTAATTGTATGAAATTTTCTGCATCGATCCGATCCCCCCTCCAAATAATAAAAACATCATCGATGAAACGCATCCAATGCAATACATTATTGGACATAATGTCACTGAAAGTGACATTGAGTACCCGCTCCTCCCACCAGCCAACGTGTAAACACGCATAGCTGGGGGAGAAGCAGGCGCCCATAGCCACTCCTCTCTGTTGTAAATATATTTCCTTACCAAACATAAAGAAGTTATGATGCAAGCACCAATTTGTCAATTCTATTAACATCTTGTTATGATTGTAACAATTAATAGACCTGGTTCCCAAAAAATGTTCAAGTGCTCTAAGCCCATCCTGATGGTTGATACTGGTATAGAGCGATTCTATATCGAGGGTGATTAATAATAGATCCTCACTCCAGGGAACATCTTTGATTCTACTTAGGAAATGACCAGTGTCTTTAATATATGATGGCAGTGCTTGCACCAGATTTTGGAGGAAATAGTCAATGTATTCCCCAATGTGCTCAGCCACACTGGAGATTGCAGAAATAATTGGCCTCCCGGGGACAGGGCTCACCATTTTGTGCACTTTAGGCAATAAGTATAGTTTTGGTAATACAGAGTTTTCAACATTAAGAAAGTTAAATTCCTCTTTAGAGAGCATGTTTTCCCTCCTCCATTTAAACAACAGTTTTTTAAGGCTTTCTTTTGATTCAATATAGGATTTCATGTTGGATTTGTTATAACAAGTTCCATTATTAAGTTGTCGCAAGGCTTCGGCAAGATAGTCTTTCTGTGGCCAGATGACCACATTGCCCCCTTTGTCTGCCATGGTCACTATGATGCTCTGATCTTTGTTTAGCTTGTTAACCAGTGTAGTATAAGCTTGTTCTTGGTTACTTCTGTATCTTTGCTTGTGTTTTACTTTATGATACAGTTCTTTTAGATCCTCAATGACCATGTCATGAAATGTGTCTATTGAATCACGGGGCATGACTGGAATGAAGGTAGATTTGGGTTTGAATGGACTTAAATTCATTCCTACCTGAGATATTTGTGCTGCTTGGAGTTCGTCTTGGGTTGCCATTGCCTCAGCAGCCGGTGCATCGTTCACCGCCAGTTGATGCAGTGTTAGAAAGGCTCTTGTATCTCCAGCTGGGACATCAAGAGAACTTGCTGCAGTTCCAGACTGTTTGGAAGGGTTGTTCTTATTGCCATCCTTAATGTTAAAAAATTTCATAAGCTTTAATTTTCGAATGTAAAGAAAAATATCCACACGTGTTTTCGTATAGCTGAAGTCTGATACAGGACAATAATTAAGTCCCAAACTCAAGAGTTGGTTTTCTGCCTCAGTTAATACGACGGCGGATAAGTTAATGATCGTGTTCTTTACTGTTTCTTTTTTCGCCAATATTGCTTTTTTTGTTTTTTTGGAGATTTTTTGTTTTGTATATATATATATATATATAGTGGCTGACGAATAAACCATTTTTGTGCATCTATAGACAGTGTCGTCATCCTTGTTGCAACGAGGTTAACAGATAATAAAAGTGGACCTTGCTTGGGTGGTCCTACACGACGACGTGCCCTCTGTTCAGGTACTGCGGTGGTGTAACTCAGGCAGCTCATGATGATATATATATATATATATATATTCAGAACAGTGTTCCATTCGCGCACTGAGACCATCAAATCACCAGCAATCCACAAGAGTTTTGACAACAAAAAAGGGGGTTTATTCAAGTCATAAACCCGCTGTGACGCGTTTTACCCTCAAAAGGGCTTGTACACATATGTTGTAGGCTGCGGGTAACGCAAATAAATTTACATCTTGCCTGAACTGCTGCAGTGGTCCGAGTTCCTTCTTCGCCGAAGCACGGATGTGGTCGGAAGTGGTGGGAATTGTTTGGCGCATATATATATATATATATATATATACAATATTTTTCTGTGAAGGAGTAATTAATTTTCCTGAGCAGAGGTTTTATAGTTGTTTAAGGATATTGTATAATATATATGTTATATATTTTTATTTATATGTACATGCTAAATATCCTTTAAACTAATGTAGGTATATACAACAAATTTTATTGGCTATAATATTAAGTGGCTGTGGCGCGGTAGAAGTAAGGTACCGGATACCTGGTCTTGTTAAGCAAGGTTTTATTTTAGTAAATGTTCTTTTATGGCGAGTGGTAAGTCTGTCCCTTGAATTCTGGACTGGATCTGTTGTGAAAGTCTTATCTTGGGTTGAATCTCTTCCTGTTTGACTCCCCTATATCAAGGGTCTTCGGTTCTGCCTCCAGGTGTTCCCGCCGTGGTTGATGGGAGGAGGAAAGAAACAGCGTCAGATATGACGTTCTAATTCACTTGCATTGACCAGGGGGCCGGGGAGTGCAGGGACCACCGCTGAACTTGTGAGAAATGCAACACGATCCACTCTCGGGGTGTGGGGAGGGTACTGGTGAGGAGCATGTGATCAGGGAAGTGAAAAAAAGGGGTTAAGGATAGGAATTGTAACGATAGGGAGGTGGAGGCGAGTTATGGGCAAACACAATACTAGACCGTCTGGTTTCCCCTCCTCCCTACCCAGCCAGACACACTCTGTCCTACCTGGTGTAGCCACGCTCCTCCGGGAACGTGGTTCGGTGGTGTGCGGTGTCGTTTGCCTCCAGGCTCTACCGAGGTTCCCACCGTCGGGATTGGCTCTTTTCCGCAGTCCTCTTCTTTTTGCCTTTGTCGCTCCTCCGATAACCCAGTCCAACTCCTCTCACCTTCAACTCCTCTCCGGTGAAGATGCACACCTTTCGTTCAACGTCCTCAACTTTATCTAATTAAGTTAGGTTGACGTCACAAGGGTGCGGGTCTTCTCCATACTCGAACGCCCAGTTAAAGGCGCCTTCTGTATTTTCTTCTTCCTGTGTCTGCCACAACGGGTTGATGTCACTGCTCCACCCGTTCTGCAGGGAATGGATAGAAGGTACTAATGGGGTTGTCACAGTCCACCATTCCCTATTAGGGGAGTCTTGTATGGCCAGTTGTTCCTCCCAGTCACAGTGGCTAAAATATTTACTAAATATTAATGCATTGAAACAAATTGTACATTCAGTTACATGCTGAGAGTGGGTGCACACGCTATGCAGCGTTTATTCTGCTGCTGATTTTTGCAATGAATTTCTGTCAAGAGGTAAGGTCACTATGGCCATATACCAAGCTGTTTTGCATCTGAGTATGTTTACTCTTTTATGGCCACATGGTTCTGCTGTTGCCCTAAATTTGGAAAAATAATGGCGTCTCACCATCATTGATAAAGGCTAGCAATAGTTGAAATGCATTTGATGTTTGGTCAAAAATAAAGAAATAAGAAGTACATGTTCCACCCGAGTGTGTTGCCGTCATCCCTTGGAGGTTTTTGAGGGAGAAGGGCAGAGATATATATATTTATTTTATTTTTTAGATTTTCTCTTACCAGGCCTACACCCACAGTTGATTGTACATTTTTCTCTGTGGCAGCAGTGTGCAGTACCCCGTAAAGCATCAAGTGTGAAGGATTATATTGGGGACTTCAACTAATATTGCCAAATTGGTGTTTATCAGCATTTCATAAACAAAAACGAAAACACCCCTGTGGATCTCACACAAAATAATACAACTGACTTCGTCTTTGGATCCCACCGTTCTACATTTCAACAAAATCTTCAGGTTTACGTGCAGAAGGCTATAACTGCTTTTTGTTGCCTACGAACCAGCAACTTGTAGCCAATTGTGCCAGACTGCCACAGTGCCCTCCGAAATTGCCTTCACTATCTGCAGATACAGCTCCTCCCAAAAACATAAATCCCACAGCAAATACTGACACTTTAAAGAACCTAAGGAAGGCCTATCAAGAAACCCTGGCTACCAGCCCAAGACAAGACAAAGAGGACGCACCTTCTCTCCAGGATGTTAATGAGGCTGAGGTAGACTCGGACACCTTAGCAAGCAATGACATCCTCTCCTGGCTGTCGGACCCAAAAAGGAGGCACAATTAATACTTTACTGCTTAACTACAAGCGAATCACACAAGATGCTTGGGTGCTTCAAACAAGTACTAGGTTTCCTTTTGGAGCTTGGAGTAACTGCACTCCAAATTCCATACCAAAGCAGCAACATTTTCCATTATACAGACAACACAACATAGATCAAGAGATCGCTTCTCTTCTACACAAGCAGGTTATAGCCCCTTCCATGCCTCAACACACAGGTTTCTTAAGCAACGTCTTTCTGGTGCACAAGAAAGGGGTAATTTTTTTGTTGATCCCCAACCTCAAGGAATTCAACAAGTGGATCCTCTACAGACATTTCAAAATGAAGGGGATACATATGTTGAGGATCTTCTAAGAAAATGCAACATCAGGGTCTGATTGGACCATAAAGATGTGTACCTGCCGGTCCTGATCTTTCCACCTAATTATTGCTTCCTCCAGTTTAAATGGAGGCAAAATAATTATGAATACTTGGCCATGCCGTTTTGTCTCTCTTCTGCTCCTTGATGTTTTACCAAGTTGCTCAAGCCAGTAATAGAATGCCAGAAAGCCAGAAGGCTTCTGTTGATCATTTACTTAGAGGGAATTATGTTAATGTCTCAAAATCCCTTTCTTCTCACACAGCAGTTAGATCTCAAAATGATTTCCCTACTAGAGGCCCTTGGATTTATTATCAACTATTCCAAATCGAGTCTTATTCCAGGGAAACAGATAATCCTCCTTGGATTTGCCATAGACTTTTATCTCAGCCACTCTGGTCCTCCTTTCCATTCAGAAAATCACAACCACCAAAAAAGAAGTAAACAAATTCCTTAAGAATTAGATTCATATCTCTGCTGGCTTTCACGTCTAGTGGGCCTGTTAGCATCCTCCATAAAGGCAATATTTCTAGACCCAATCCATTACAGAGCCCTTCAACGCCTCAAAATAGGACACCTTCAGAATGGCGTCACATATTCAAGCCAAGTGCCACCGACCACAGAGGTCCTTCAGGAATTGCAATGGTGACTCAACCACATGAATGCATGGAATGGAAGGGCCATTTTCGGTCACATTCCAGATGTGATAGAGTCAGATGCGAACTGGCAGGGAAGGGGGCGTACTGACTAGGAGATGGTACAAACAAAGAACTTTTTCTGCACAGAAAATGCCTCAAATTGCTGGTGGTCTTGTTTGCAATTCCCTGTCTTCCACTCACCAGACCCACTGCTGTATTTTTCTAAAGATTGACAACGTTTTGGCGGTCCAGCATGTCAGTCGCCATGGGGAGATAAGATCTCAATTTCTAGTGGAGATCACCAAAGGCTTTTGGCACTATTGCCGGAAACATCACCTGTGATAGCTCTTCACTTGCCAGGCAATCAGAATTCAGCGGTGGACTGGAAACCCCGGCAATTCAGGAATTTCAGTGAGTAGAAAGTAGACCTATCCTTCTTTTCCAGGATCATGACAATATGTGGTCCATGCCAGGTAGATCTCTTTGAACCTCAGCTGACTTACCAATTACCAGTGTTTTAGAGCTGGAGACTGGACCCACTGGTGTTATTGACGGGCGCATTCTTACAGAAGAGGAAGGTTCGGAATTATGCCTTTCCCTTTTGCGCAGTCCTCAGGGTAGTACATGCAGTCAGGAACCAACTGGCGGAATTAATCTTGGTTTTGTCTCTACGGACAACAGAGTTTGTTTCTGATTCTTCTGGAACTATCTTGTGATTTTCCACCCTGTTAGCACTTGTTCCGATTCTCCTCTTGAACCTTCTGGGTCATCAGCATCCACTGGTAATGCTCCAACAATTGAGATTAGTAGTTTAGAGACTTTCCAGAGGCGCTGGCAAGTGCCAGGCATTTTGGAATCTAGATGCAGTAGTTATAACCTGTATTAGCAATCTCCTAGCTTCCTTGGTAACAGATGGCCTTTACTACAACACAATCAACTCTTATCAATCAGTGATTTCAGTTTGTTATGTTCCTATTGCTAACAGACCTGTTAGCAAACATCTGATGGTTTCCAAGGTGTTGAGAGGTATTAGATTTGTAGCTCCACCTCAACATAAATACTCGGTCTTATGTGATGTCAGCTTGGTCCTCAGATCCCTTCAGTCTTGGCTGGAAAACAGTTCTTTGTCCATAAAAAAACTATTAGCTAAGTTAGCCTTGCTGCTATGTCTGGTCACTGGCAAACAGGTTTCACTTGTGCAAGCTCATGATTTGGCAAGTAGGTGTTTTACTCCTGAAGGAATTTCCATTGTGATTTCTCAAAGGACTAAACTAGTAACTAGACATGTTTCCTTTTCTGCATTACCATGCGTGGTTCAATGTCTTCAAGAGTACAAAACAATTCTCCTCTTAACTAATTTCCCTAGAGCATCTTTATGAACATCTATTTTGGTCCACCGAATCTTGTTTGGTTAAATGGATTTTAGTTCAAGTGGGCATTGACACTTCGTGTGGTGCCCACTCAGTCAGGGGAGCTATGTCCTCAAAGTCCTTCAGGGTAGAATACGTGAAAGAAATAATTCGGATGGCAGATTTGTTATCCGAATGTATGTTTAATTCATTTTATTATATACCAGTAAGAGATCCATTTTCGATGATTGTGAATAAGCTTTAAACCTGCATAAACCGAAGCCTCAGGACCTGTTATAAGATTTCCAATTATATGGTTAATGTAGGAGGTTGGCTTAGTATATGGTGCACACTTATTTAAGTGAAGTATGTTGCACTAATCCAGAAACCCTTATGGTGATTCTAGGGGTCTTGGACAACCATAGAAAGCTCTCTTAAGTGATAGCTGTGGAGAGCCGCCTTCAGGCTTAGTCCAGAAGGAGTGTTAAGCAGCTTGTTTTACCAGATCTAATCATATAGTGTAGGTTAAATGAAAAAGAACCACACAGTGTATTTATAAAAATATGTCTATTTAATATACAACACTCACTAACGCATTGGTATATCTCTTATCCGGAGATATCAACACAATTACACACAAAACTTCAATTGCAAACAGGTAAGTAAGCACAAAACACCGGGGTCTCCGGGGGAGACCAAACCATATACTGAGAAAGTGGAATGCGAACTGCTACTAAAGTTGGGACTTGGAACAGGAGACTCAGAAGAGCTGAAGACATGAGGAACCACCCAAGGTAAGTACCCAGGAACCCCACAAAGGCTGTGTGCAGAGTGGAACCACAACAGCGTACTCAATAGAAGTCAATGGGAAAGTCGTGGTTGCAGTTTTGAAGAAGAAGGACCCTTCCCAGTGGACCCTGATGAAACCCCATGGAAGACAGAAGGTTGGAGAGTCACCCCACCCGTGGATAATCCAATAACCAGGATACCTACATCAGGGAAGCCGGGTGCATAGGTGCAAAATGACGTTAGAAACTGATGTAGACCACAATGGAAGACTTCAGAAAAGATGCTGCTGCGAAGACTGTGCAAGAGTCCGGTGGAATCCAAATGTAGATCCTTGAAGAGAAGAACCTGCAAGCAGAGTCTATGCCACTAGGAGGTGACCAGGAGGCACGGCAGAGCAATGACCACCAATGATAGAAGATGCAGGAGTGATGACGGTGACCTTGTCATTGCAGCAGTGGGGGACCAGGCGATGCTGAGGAAATCCAGGAGCTGTTCACAAGCTGTCCACATCGAAAGTCGCGAACCAGGGGATCGGTGTCCGGCAGAAGCACCAACAAGCTTTGGCAGTTCAAACAGACGTGGAAAACAATGAAGGAGCAACGTTGGGACCAGCAACGTTAGTGAAAGCGCAGGAGAGTCAGAGCAGGCCCTGAGCATGCAGGGGAGTCCACTGAAGCAAGAGAAGACCCTTGAGAGGACCAACAGGCCAAAGGCACAGGAGTCGCAAGAGGAACCTCAAGCAGCATACCAAAGATGAAGGCCTGAGGATGTGGTGAGGATGAAGTTCTTGGCAAGAAGAGATGCTGGAGGCTGGAGCTTCTTGTAGCCTGAAGATCTCTGGAGTGCAGAGCCAACAAACCTTGTCAACAGCAAGTCGAAGCTGTCCACAGGGGTTTGGTCCCACCTGTTCCTTCGAGGGATACTGGCCTCAAAATTGATGAGAGGACAGGTCAGGCCTCAAGGTGAGTTGCAGAACCACCACCTGTGTTGCTGGCGGAGCTTTTTGAAGTCCCTGGGATGTCAGGAGCAGCAAACCAGTCCGCTTTGTTGCAGTGCCTGCAGATGCAGGGGAGTGACTCCTTCAATCCAAGGGAGATTAGTTTGGATGTCCTTAGAGCCCACAGGTCTGTTGAAGATTTTGGATGAAGCACAGACACAGAAGATGAAGAAGGGTTGTTGAAGAGCGATACCAGGAGCAGCAGGGGTCTTCCATGATGCAGTCTCGGTTCCAGGCGAAGTCCAAGTGTCCAGACAGGTGAAGAGGGACGTGGTTTCAGACTTGTCTTGTCCCAGGATGAATCTGAGGACCCACCCACAGGTAAGCCCTTGTATACCCCAAGAAAGGAGTTGGGACGACTCAGGGGTCCCTCCCAGAGGAGAGGCTGGACAGAGAGGAGGATACTCCTGTGAGAAGTTGGCCTGGTATATGATGTCCACTTATTAAAGTGGGCACCTTGCACCAGTCCAAATGACCCTTATGATGTAAAAGGTCAAAGATAACCTTTAGAAAGCTTTCCTAGTGGTAGCTGCGGAGAGCAGCCTTAAGGCTTAATCTTGAAGGAATGTAAAGCAGCTTGTTTTACCAGAATATCACCTTCTGAATTAATTAAATGAAGGAGAACCACACATTAGTTATATCAAAATATGTATTTATTAATATAACACCCTCTACTATCCTCTACACGAGGATAGAACACCAAGCACACAATAAGAGATCAACCAGAATCCAAGCCTGGATTCTGGAAGGAAGGAACCTGAAAGCAAAGGGTACAGAGTCTAGGTCACTTCAGAGTGATGTGGTAAATAAAAAACTAATTATTTACGCTGTCGGAATTTCTATAATTACCCAAGAAATGGTAATACATAAAATGAGGTGCAGAGTCCGTGGTCTTCGAGTTGAAAGGGTTTTATTCCAGAACTCGAGTTAAGGGAGAGCTCCTTCACCAAGCGGGTTCAGGAGTAGTCTGCTTTACTTGGAACATAACAGCACTTATATACATTATGAGTACAATCAAAAGAAGGAGTTCCCCCGGACTTGATTCAATCGTTCATGATGTAATCATACGGAAGGCATAGCATGCTTGTTCTCGTTTAAAGAATAACTTGGATTACATTTACACATAGACAAACATATTGCATTGGAGTGATTGTGGTGACAAGTTGCAGAGTTACTAGTGTCTGGGGACAAAGAATCGAGGCATTGTTACAGGGTCGTTTTCTGTCGGAAAGGTAAAGAGGACGAGGCATTGTGCGTTCTTTACTTCTTACACAAGGGCGGTGATGTCTCACAATGGTATATGTGTGCAGCTGGGAGGAAGGAGAATGGGCTGTGGTTAACTATTCTTCTTCATGGCTGTCTCGTGTGCTTGATCAAGTTTTCCCTTGATTGTTGACCCAACCCGTGGCTGCCCCCGCAAGCTGAGAGATCATTGACGAGCGAGAGCTGCTCGTTCTGTGACAGAGTTGGAGAGGGGGGGTTTTGGCGAGCCAACCATCTTAACTGACTCCGTTCTGGTCTAAGGGAAAATATCGGACGGGACGGAAACCCGTAAGATACACGATGGCTGGCCATTATTTTCTTTGCATGTGCCAGTAAACCGAAGAGAAAAATAGGCAAGAGGGGGTATAACAGGATCTGTGCTTGAAGTAGGAAAATCGGCTTGCCTGGTCGGTGTTAGGGTGAATAGGGTGCATGATGGGACACCAGGCGGAAAAGGGAGTTTTTAGTCAACTTCCACATTCCCTCCTTGTCCCATAGAAACCCTATTACAGAAATTCTTAATCAATTTATATATTCATTAGGTCGTATACTTGTTCTTGCAACATGATCTTTTCATTTTTCTTTCCTCTGTTTCGTGGACGAGGAGTACAGGAAGTGGCACACAGTCCACAAAGGGCGGGGCCACACTGGACACAGAGGCAGCAGGTGAAAATAGTGGCTAAAACGAGGCCCAGGACTGTTAATGCCTTCCACCCCCAGGTGGACAGGAGGTCCCACAACCAGCCGGTCAGGGACCATGTGCCGGTGTCCATATCCAACTTATCGGATAGCACATTGAGGCGGGAGATAGCAGAATAAACTGATGGGGCGTTGTCTGGAATAAATACACAACAACTGGACCCTATTACCTTACACACACCACCACGGTCGGCTAACAGGACATCTAAAACTATACGGTGCTGCAGTGTCTTGAGCCTGTCTGCAGCTACCTCAGCTGTAATGTTATATAAGGCGCCAGTTGTTTCGTCTATGGCGGCCTGAACTACACGGGTTAGTTGCCGGATGTGGCGACTATTTGCCATAGGTCCCCAGAAAGGGAGAAAACCTTTAAAAAAGTCTCCAGCTTCTTGTCCTGCAGTATCTTCTGCATCTATGACCCCCCTTCGCTGTCTTCTAACTTGGGTCAGAGGGTCAATCAGGTGGTAATCGGCAGGGGCGGTGTAAGTCGGTGGTAAAAGGAATGCGATGTAGCACTTTCCAGACCAGCCTTGAGGCAACCAAGTGCGCGCATGGGGTCCACAGATGAAATAGGTGTTTGGGGCAGTTACTATGGTCGGAAAATTGGGAGCGGGTAGTGTATATGTCCTATCACACTCGCTGTTCCCCATTACTTCCCCTTTTCCTTTCCCCCTTATGCAAAACCGGCCGTTTTGCGGTACTACCCAACCTCCTTGATCTGTCCGTCTTTGATCGGCGGAAAACATTTCCCTGAAGGAAGCAATGTCATGGAACTGAGAGTAACTGATATTTTCGTGATCTTCGGCCCTCCCCCAGGTTACAGTAAGATCCACCATTTTAGAAACAGCCTTTACTATTTTAGTCTTTACTTCGTTCCAATTACTCTCGTTTTTCAATTTTGTCGGGGGTATGTTTCTGACTGAGGCAGAAAATATCATGGCTAATGCATAGGCGGACCCTGAATAACCGAACGGGAGAGATAAAAAAGGCATTCCCTTATGTACGGAATGTGGCATCAAGCCACAAACCCAACAGTTCGTCTTGTTGACTATGAGTTGGTGTTTATGGAGGGTGGAAATGAAGGTATTATTTATGAACTCCTTTCTTCTGTCCTCGAGGTGTGGGGGAAGATCAACATGGGAATGCATAGTGGTATTCTTTACAAGTGTGGAAGAATGCGGAGGGAAAACTGTACATAAGATCCAACCCAGACAAGCTGCTACACAGCAAACAAGTAACATTATCAGTAGGAAAATCGAGAACCTGCTATGCAGTAATTTTACATAATTAGTCTTTATCCATTTGCGCATCATGTCATTTCTCCTCATTTTGTCTATGAATTTAATATCAAAATGTCTCTGTACACGAGATCAAAACGTCTCCCAGCAGCTGCTTCACCAAGAGCTTGTTCCTGGGCTTAATTAGCTACCGGTGCGTTACGATCAGGTGTAATGTCTTTAGTCTATTTTTGGTGAGATCGCAGCCGCGATCTGTATTCCTGTTGAGGAGTGAGTTCTGGAAGTGGGGAAATTATATCCGGGGCGTTTATAGCCGTTGAACAGGGCACAGTGTCTGTTGGTGTTGGTCCAAAAGAATTTCTGCAGTGGCTAGCGTGGAGCCATCCCTTGCGTCCTTCTACTTTGACGGCCGTCCTCGTGGTCAAGAGTACTAATTTCGGAGCCGTCGACCTTTTCTCCAGGGGGCTGGTACGATCGAAGTTCCGTACAAGTATCCAATCTCCGGGCTTTATGGAGTGTTCCTCAGGTGTGGTGTGGTCTGGAAAAGCTGCTGTAACCTGCGAACGACAAGATTGGAGTGCAGACATCAAGGAAGCCAGGTAATCTGTCAACATGTTAGAATCAATTTCAGACAGTTTCCTAGGAGAAGGGACACCCCAGATGTTAGGAGGTCTCCCGAATGTTATTTCGAAAGGGGACAGTCCCGTCCGGGAATGTGCCACCATCCGCATGTAAAAGAGAGCGACCGGGAAGGCAGTGACCCAGTCTATCCCTTTTTCTGCACATACTTTGGCTAGTTTCATTTTCAAGGTCTGGTTGTGTCGCTCTACCAGGCCCGCTGCTTGAGGGTGTCGGACACAATGAAATCTCCAGGAATATCTCAGTAGTAGAGAAACAGCCTCCATTAGTTTGGAAGAGAAAGGCTGTCCATTGTCTGAATAGATGACCCTTGGTAACCCATACCTGGGGAAGAATTCTCTCACTAGTTGCTTAGCGGTTGTCTGGGCACCATAGTCTGGGACGGGGTATGCTTCAGTCCATCGTGTCAGTGTACACACTACCACCAGTACATATTTGTACCCTCTACATCTGTCCATCTGGATATAATCCATTTGGAGGACTTCGAAAGGATGATCAGGAGGCTGGAATCCACCCTGTTCTACTGGTACTCCTTTACCAGGGTTAAATTGGCAACATATCATACAAGTTTTTACCTTTTGTTTGGCTGCAGCTCTTAGGTGTTTGTTAAACCAGATGTTCCGTAAACTATCCAGCATACCTTTCTCGGCTAGGTGGGCGGGGCTATGGACTGTGTCAATTATGACTTGTACCATGGAGTCAGGGAGAAACCACACTGTTCGTTTTTTGGTCATCCAACCCTGATCAGTCTGGACCCCTCCTCGTTCAGTCCATTTCTTTATTTCATCTGCGGTGGCATGTGTCTTTATGTCTTGCACATCTTTCAAGGGGTCCCTCACTATCATAGTGACAGTCTGTGTGGGTAACTGAGAGTCTGTGGTATTCGCTGGATTCTGGGCTGTCTGTTTAGCAGTCCGGTCCACTAAGTCATTTCCTTTAGATATAGTGTCTGTAGCTTTGGTATGTGCTTTGCACTTCAGAATAGCTATGGCTGTAGGCAGGTGTATGGCATCTAGTAAGGCTTGAATCAGGGGACCATGTTGTATTTTGGCCCCATGTGAGGTAAGAAAACCTCTTTCTCGCCACAACACTCCAAAATTATGAACTACACCAAATGCATATTGGGAATCGGTGTAGATGTTCACTTTCAATTGTTTTGCCCATATGCAGGCCTGTGTCAGGGCGATGAGCTCTGCTGCTTGGGCTGACAGGATGTCTATTCTTTGGGTCTCTATAATTTTACAGTCTGTTGTTACTGCATAGGCTGCCACTAACTCTCCAGCGCTTGTCCTCATGCACGATCCATCCACATAAAGTGTTACATCAGGATCTGGGAGTGCAACATCTGTTAGGTCTTGTCTTGGTTTTGTCACTACATCGATCATCTCCACACAGTCATGTTGTGTCGTGTCATCTGAGCTTGAGGGCAAAAGGGTAGCGGGGTTCAATATGTTGCAACGTCTGATCTCTATGTGTGGCTGAAAGAGCGTTAGTTCGTATCCTGTCAGTCTTGCTACAGTCAGGTGTTGAGTCTGCGTTCTGTTTAGAAGGACTTCCACAGCATGTGGCACTTGTACTATCAGGGGATGTCCTAACACTATTGAATCGCTTTGTCTTATGGCCAGGGCTGTAGCCGCAACGGATTTCAGACATGCAGGCAAAGCTTGTGCTACGGGGTCCAATGTGCTAGAGAAATAAGCACAGGGTCTATTTCTTCCTGCTTGGTCTTGTGTGAGGACAGATAGTGCTGTTCCGTCACGTTCTGTCACGAACAGGGTAAAATGCTTGCTGTAATTTGGGGTGGCCAAAACTGGTGCTTGACACAGAGCTAGTTTCAGAGCTTCAAATGCTTGGGAGTGTTCTGATGTCCAAGGGAGAGTTGTATGAGTGGCTGCTTCCACTGTAGTTAACTGTATGAGTGGCTTAACTATGTGGGCATACTGAGGGATCCATTGTCTGCAATATGAAGTGAGACCAATGAATGCACGCACTTCTTTTTGTGATTTTGGCTGTGAAATTGTCGAGATCAATTGGATTCGTTCTTGTGTCAGTTGCCTACCCTCCTTGGACAGCAAATGTCCTAAGTAAGCCACTTGCTGTGCGCAGAACTGCAATTTTGAGGGAGACACCTTGTGACCTTTGTCTGTCAGGAAGTGTAGAACTGTGAGAGATGCTTTTTCACAGTCTGGTTCTATCCTTGCTGTGATGAGAATGTCATCTACATACTGTATTAATGCTGTGTTGGTAGGCATATTGATACTGTCAAGTTGTCTTTTTAGTGCTTGGCTGTAGATGCTTGGACTTTCTGTATAGCCTTGGGGAGCTCTAGTGAACCTGAAACTTCGTCCTTTTAAACTGAATCCGAATAGATATTGACTGTCTGGATGTATAGGAATGCTGAAAAACGCATTCTTCAAGTCGATGACTGTGAAAAATGCAGCTTCGGGGTCTATGGCAGTCAGTAGTGAGGAAATATCTGGGACCACTGGATATTGTGGGATCACACATTTGTTCAGTTCTCGAAGATCAACCACCAGTCGGTAGACCGGGGGTGCCTGAGGGTCAGTCCTTTTGAGGACTGGAAGAACTGGAGAATTGCAAACATTTGAATCCGTCTCTATCGCCACTCCATGTTCTATGAGTTCTTGGATTATCTTGAGTAACTTGTTCTGCCTCGGGTGGAATCTTATATTGTCGTATACGGGGTAGGACTACACCCTCCTTGAGTGTGACTTGATGTGGGGTGATATCCATGTATCCGACATCAGTCGAGCTTTTTGCCCACAAATGTTGTGGGATGTCATTTAGTCTGGGGTCGAATTCTTTGACTGTGAAATGTCCTTTGAAATCTCGTCGAAACAATTTTACTCCTTCCGGTGAACAGCATATTACTGCTCCTAGTTCTTTGAGTGTCTTGATTCCTAGTAAATTCTCTGGGCACGTTTCCGTAAGGACTAGATCAGTAGTACCTACTCCTAACGAGACTTGTTCAGACACTTTGTTTATGATCGGTTTTCCTGAAAAGCCCAGAGATATATTATGTGAGCCAGAGAGAGGAACCTCTGGGACTTCCTTATGACTTATGGTAGTCCTACTCGCCCCCGTGTCTATGAGGAATTTTCTGTCTTGTCCCAGTAAGTGAGCTTGTACATATGGACCTTTCTGATCCACTGGAACTGGGATAAGGGGCAAGTCACTTTCTCTCTCTAGGCTGTCTCATGCATATGGTTCAAACTCGGGGTAATCTGACTGTGCGTACTGGTACATCTGTGTGGTAGCAGCAGCAGGCGTCTGAACCTGTGGAGGGGTAATGGTCTGAGGCTGCTGAGTGTTACCTGGTCTGGGAGTGTGAGGGCGTTCTTTTGTCTTTCCTGTCGCTATGTTATGTTTCAGGACTGGGCATTCCCTCACAAAATGGCCTGGTTGCTTGCAGTAGTTTCAAGTACCTTTATTGGCCCCCACATTACCTTTGGGATCCGTGTTTACTGGTGCCGTCTGTGCAACCAGTACCTTCATTTTTGTGTCTTTTACTCGTTTCTTTTCTTGTTCCTGTTCTTCCCTTATTCTGTTGTGGTGGTACTGTAACATTTGTAACATTTGTGAAGGACTATTTACTTGCCAGGTACTCTCAATCTTTAACACTCTATTTCTGATGGGGGGTAAGGCGTTGTCCACCAATTTGGACACAAAAAGATGAGGATATGCCTCGCTACTATGTGCGAGTCCACTATTTATAGAGAAACATTTCTCCAATCTGGTGTAATAATCACCCGTATCCTCGTCTGGCTTTTGTTTACAGGCAGAAATGGCATCCCAATCTTCCTTTTTTGTTGCCAATAACAGAGGCAAGACCTGTATGAGGAGACTGGGTAATTCCTTTACACATTCACCTAGACCTTCACCTGGTTTTCGGTCTGTCTCTTCTTTTTCTAGGGCAGTCCACGTAATCTTTTTACCACCCACCTCCCAGTCCTTTTCCTTCAATTGGTCAAATATGCCTGTAGGTAGAATTACTTTAAGTAGTATGATTATATCTGGATATGTAAAACTACCCATTTGGAGGATATCCTTCAACTCTCTATGAAATCCTCCGGGATCTTTTTCGTGAGAGGGCACCATCTTTTTCCTTACCAATATTTCTAACTTGGTAAGGGGAGTATACACATGTATTCGTTGCAGTGTACCATCTGGCTGGGGTATGGGGTGGACTTCTCGTAAGGGGTATTGGCCTATACTGTAAGGTTCATGGTCTGATGAAGCTAAGGTAAGTTGGAGGTAACGGAGGCGCAGGTCCAGAATGGTATTGATCAATTCCGGTCCCCGAGACCTCCATCTTTCTGTCACTACTTCTTGTAACAGTTTGTATAGCTTATCTGATCGGTGGAAGTTATTCTCGTATAAGGTAGCCAGGTGTTGGATCATATAAATACCTGCTAGCCGTTGTTCTGCTCGGGGAAGAGCCAGAAACATTTGTGCTACTATATCTGGGCCGTATACCCGGTGCTGTGATATCCAATGGGTGGCAGACCGGGCCAATTCCTTTTCTTGTTGAGTAAGGGGAGGCTCATTGTCCATCCATTCATCTAGGGCTCTTTCTGTGGACTGAAAAAGGTCTTCCGAAGAAGGATCTAATCTTTTAACTTTCCGCGACACTCGCGGGGTTCGCCACTTGGAGCCAGGACAATGTCGCGCTACACCCAGGAAATTTATTCTACCTAGTGTTGGACCCTCATCTTCCTCTGAGTCGTCCTCCTGTGTGACTTTCTCCGAGTGGATGGTGACAATTTTCTTAACCAGTCTTTTAGTTATTTTGTCGATCCGATGTCCCAGATCGTGTGCTCCCCTGTGTACCTGATCACTAAGGTCTATTAACTCAGTCTACGCTTCCATTACCCGGGTCTAGTTCCCGGATCAGACAATTTATGATGAACCGCAGGAGCAGTCCTCTGATGGGAACTTTTCTATTTTTCATGACCTGGACCAGAGTATCCGGACCTTCACCTGTTCGTATGAACTCATAAACTCTATCCAAATGCTTCGTTATATCAGGGACCTTCTGGAGTTGACCTAGGGCTTGTCTTAATCTCTCTGATATCGTGGCCATTGGGCCACTACCGGGTTTGGGGTCGTAAGGACACTCAAGAGGCGGGACATCATCTTTATCCTCAGCCCCGTTCCCGGACACTCCTAAATCAGAGGTGGAACCACCGGCTACTAGTTCAGGAGCACGTGTAGACTGGCGTGTTCTAGGCATGTTAACATAAGCGGGGGGTGGTTCCGACAGATAGGCAGGGAGAAAATTGTCGGGAGCAGTGGGAATTACTTTCACTGGGGATTTAGGATGTTCTTCTATAATTTCTTCTGACAAAACGGGATAAAGGCCAGTAACAAGGGCGCTTCTTTCTCTATCTGCCTGTTCAGCTAAAACCTTCTCACCTTCTTCCTGTAATTGCTTTTCTTTAGCCTGTTCCGACATTCTCTTACTTTTCTCGACTTTCCCTAGTTCTTTCTGGGCCCTCCTATGTGCTTCCTTACGCCATAACTCAATGGCTTCTGTCTGTAAGGGCCTCGCCTTTCGTTTCCATAACTCTTCTTCTACTCTCATAATACATTCTATGTCCCAGGTACCTGCGGCGGGCCATCTATGCACCATTTCTAATTTTTCGGTATAGTCTACCCAAAGGTCTAAGAATAATATGGCACTCAATCCATGTTTGTTATACATGAGTATACAAGAGTATATATACATATATACTCTCGTCAGAAACCACACTTGGCAACTCTGGGCATCAGCTTGCCTCATCTTCACAACGGCCCCCCCAGACCGCCGGGGATGCTTGGTCGCACCTTAGAGATACCCATCAGGGACCATCTCTCAGGGTGAGCCAGGACGGGTTCCCCAGCGGTCGAAGCGTGGAGATACTCCTCCAGGAGTCGATTCCTAGCGCTATATAAACCCGCAATTAAATTAAATTAAAATTAAATGAAATGTCCAGGTGTATCTCTAGGCGGGATTTTAACTGGTTTCTCTAATAGATTCTTTTTGGTGCCGATCGTACGTAATTTGGAAAACAGAGGCATTCTTAAACTCAACTAATTACGGTTAAAAAGACTTGGAATATACAAAAACAAAACAAACACTTTATACACTAGAATATAGTGCAACCGTACCGTTCTCACGAATGAGACACATCTTTACCGTTTTCCAAAAATGGAACCCGTCTTTATACTTTCCCAGTGGTACTCACCAAGAAGCAAAACTTGAAGACCTGGTCATCGGACTCTTGACGCTTGCGCAGGAATATCGGGGCTCCAAAGACCTCGGACTCGGCGTTCTCACTGGTCGGGCTCTGGGTTGGGACGCTCCGCTATCTTCTTCACCGCCTCGTGTGGATGATCAGTCGCAGTCTGTCTCCTCCTCGTCTCGAGGGAGTTAGCGGGAACACCCCGCTGTTGTGCAGTTGAAGTCTGTCGAAAGTATGGAAGGGACAAGGACCCGACTTACATCGCCGGCGCGTAGGGAAGAGGGAGCGTTCCTGTTCAGGCGCCAATTAATGTGGTAAATAAAAAACTAATTATTTACGCTGTCGGAATTTCTATAATTACCCAAGAAATGGTAATACATAAAATGAGGAGCAGAGTCCGTGGTCTTCGAGTTGAAAGGGTTTTATTCCAGAACTCGAGTTAAGGGAGAGCTCCTTCACCAAGCGGGTTCAGGAGTAGTCTGCTTTACTTGGAACATAACAGCACTTATATACATTATGAGTACAATCAAAAGAAGGAGTTCCCCCGGACTTGATTCAATCGTTCATGATGTAATCATACGGAAGACATAGCATGCTTGTTCTCGTTTAAAGAATAACTTGGATTACATTTACACATAGACAAACATATTGCATTGGAGTGATTGTGGTGACAAGTTGCAGAGTTACTAGTGTCTGGGGACAGAGAATCGAGGCATTGTTACAGGGTCGTTTTCTGTCGGAAAGGTAAAGAGGACGAGGCATTGTGCGTTCTTTACTTCTTACACAAGGGCGGTGATGTCTCACAATGGTATATGTGTGCAGCTGGGAGGAAGGAGAATGGGCTGTGGTTAACTATTCTTCTTCATGGCTGTCTCGTGTGCTTGATCAGGTTTTCCCTTGATTGTTGACCCAACCCGTGGCTGCCCCCGCAAGCTGAGAGATCATTGACGAGCGAGAGCTGCTCGTTCTGTGACAGAGTTGGAGAGGGGGGGTTTTGGCGAGCCAACCATCTTAACTGACTCCGTTCTGGTCTAAGGGAAAATATCGAACGGGACGGAAACCCGTAAGATACACGATGGCTGGCCATTATTTTCTTTGCATGTGCCAGTACAACGAAGAGAAAAATAGGCAAGAGGGGGTATAACAGGATCTGTGCTTGAAGTAGGAAAATCGGCTTGCCTGGTCGGTGTTAGGGTGAATAGGGTGCATGATGGGACACCAGGCGGAAAAGGGAGTTTTTAGTCAACTTCCACAGTGACCAGGGGCTCGGTAGACGAATGCCCACCTAAGTCGGGTGCGTAAGGTGCAAAGGGATGCTTGACTCTGCAGCCACAAGGACCAGGAGACCGGATGATGACCAGGAGCCCGATGCGAGCTGTCCCACGAAGGATGTAGAGTGTTGAGGGGTCGGTGTCCGTGTCCGTCTGGAGCACCAATAAGCCTTGGCAAAAACAACTAACGCAGGAACGTCAAGCAGGTTGTGGTGTAGACCAGCAAGGTCCAGGGGACTCGCCAAGCAATGGGGAGTCGGGGTACGACTGGAGTAACAAGGAAAGCCCAACAGAAATCAAGATGACCCTCAGGGAGACCCACAGGCCGAATGACCAGGAGTCGCGAGGGGACCTCGAGCAAGATTGCAAAGCACCAGCCCACGGAGCACTCAGTGCGAGGAGGCTGGAGTTCTTTGGTGCAAATACTGCTCAGGGTCAGGACTACACAGAGACCAATGCACAAGCTCGGGAATCACCAACAGGCATATGCCACTGCAAATGGATGTGGTGCATAGGGGTTCGGGTTATGCAGTCCCCACGAAGGATACTGGCCTCAAACTTGCTGAGAGGGCAGATCAACCTCAGGGACCTTCAGAACCCACCTCCTGTGTTGCTGACATCTTTGGAGTCCGCAGGAGCTCAGGATCAGCAGATCGGTCAGTTACGATGAGGTGACTGCTAGGGCAGGGGAGTGACTCCTTTACTCCAAGGGAGATTCTTTTTTTGTCCTTAGGTCACCACATGTCCTGCAAGGAGCCTGTATGGGGCAAGGGCAAAGACAAAGCTTCGGACATAAAGGGGGACAAAGTCGAGCCCAGTCACGGTCCACGTAAAATCTAAAGACTTACAGCCAGGTAAGCCTTTTTGTACCAACTGGAGAGGGTTGGACAGATTCAGGGGACCCTCCTAGGGGAGGGGCAGGACAGAGGGGAGGTCCTTTGTCCAGTTTTGCACCAGAGCAAGAGCCAATGGCTCCAGCACTGGTTTGAACTGGACTATGCACAGGGACATCAAATGTGCCCCAGGTGCAGATTTCAGGCACTCTCAGAGTGCACCCACCCAGCCCCAATACACTAAATCCTGTCTGGGAGGTGGTTACACCTCCCTGTGACAGGATGCCCATTGTGCTGCCTTCCTCCGCTCGAGCTTGGCTCAGCAGCAGGAGGGCAGAAGTGTGTCTCTGGTCGGCAGCATCCATTTTGTGCTGTCCGGGTCGAGAGGGTTGGCACCGGATAGACTAGTGACACCACGAAGCTCGCTTCAGAAGGGTGGAATCATACCTTGGCTCAGCAGCAGGAGGGCAGAAATGTATCTATGGTCGGCAGCATCCCTTTTGTGCTGTCTGGGTCGAGAGGACTGGCACCGGATAGACTAGTGACCACACGAAGCTCACTTAAGAAGGGTGGAATAATACCTCCCACACCGGTTATCGGTGTGGAGGTATGATTCCAAGGTGTTACTACCAAACACGATATATTTCTATGCAGTCGTTTTCGAGATAGCATTTACCCCGAGGTTATAATGCACCCCTACCTATATGTCCGGCTGAGTCACAGACAACCCGGGAGAATGGTCTCCGAAGGCTGCAGAGAGGTTCTGCTCATGCAGGGGCACCATCTCACACAAAACCCAGCACCCTGCCTTCAGGATTGATAAGGCCTGCTATAAGGGTGACTTTTTAAGTGTAGTGACCTATAGATATAGTGAACCTATACTTAAAGTACGTGGTGCAAACACCAGCTTACACAGGTTGCAGTAGCAAACCTGTAGTTCCATTTTGCATGGCCTCTGGGGTACCTATGCTCTGGGTACATGGGTACCATATACTAGGGGCTTATAAGGGTATCCCAGTATCCAATCTGGAGTGTACCAAAGTACATGCATAACAATTTTAGGGAGAAAGCGGATAGACTGGGGTCCTGATTAACAGGATCCCAGTCAGACTAGTCAAAAACCAGCAAAACACCAGGCAAAAAGTGGGGGTAACCATACAGTCAGATCCTACCTTCCTACAACTCCCATGTCCTTTGTCCAGTTGCACGCCAGAGCGGGAGCCTGGGGCCCCCAGACTGGTGCTAACTAGAGTATGCAAGGAGGACACCAAATGTGCCCTTCAAAGCAGTCTGATGGCACTGGCAAACGCCCCCTCCCCAGCCCAATACACTAAGTCCTGTCCAGGAGGTGGTTACACCTCCCTGTGACAGGAAACCTATTGTTCTACCTTTCCCTGCTTGAGTTCAGCTCAGCAACAGCAGGAGGGCAGAAATATGTCTGTGGTCGGCAGCAGCACTAGCTTGCTAGCTGACCCTGAAGGGCTGTTACTGGGAGTACTGGGGGCTTCCCAGAGGAGCCCCGGGGCATGGAATCATACCTTCAACACCAATAGCAGTGTGGGGGGATGATTCCAACAAGTTTGATACTGAAAATGCCCAGATTTGGCACAGCCACTATATAGTTAGCCATCGCATAATAACGCATGACCACTATATGTATCAAAATGGCACTTACAAAGCCTGGAGAATCGACTCTGGGGTTTGTAGGGTCCTGCTCATGCAAGAAACCCTGCCACTTGCAACCTAGCACCCTCCCTTCAGGATGGAAAGGCCGATCTTAGGTTTGACTTATAGGTTTTAAGAATAGTGACCTGAGATATAAGGAAACGTATATCTGTCGTAAGTGGTTCTAGCACCAGCTTATGGCTGGCAGGCCTGTAGTCACAGTTTGAGTGGTCTCTCATGGGTGCCATAATACATGCTGCTCACAAAAAAGGGGGGATGGGCCCGTTACAACACCCCAACTAGGCCTCAGCAATAGTTTTAAACAAGAAAATATTAGGGTGTGTGAATTCAAGAAATGTTTTGAAAAAACACTTTGGGCCAGATGTAGGTAGCGAAATACCAGTCGGTAACGGCCGAATTCGGCCGTTACCGACCGGTAAATGGAAATAGATATGTAGGGGGCATATGTTGACAGAATCGGTAAATTTACCGTTCGGTAAATTTACCGATCGGTATATTTACCGAATCGTTAAAATTGATATGTAGGTGGGACTCTTCTGAGTCCCACAAGGCCTACAAATTCGGTATTTTACCATCAAATTGTATTTGATGTTAAAATACCGATTCAGGTGTGCATGCACATGTGTGCATGCACACCTGTGCCATATGACAGGCAGACCTGCCCTTAGGGCAGGTATGCCTGCCATATGGCCCCCGAACCTTTTGTGGGGGTGCTAGAGGGTGTCAAAGTGACACCCCCTGCACCCTTGTCAAAATCGGTATTTACCGATTCGGTAAATACCGACCGGTAATGCCCCATTCATTCCTATGGGCTTCAAAGCCCATAGGAATGAATGGAGCATTACCGGTCGGTATTTACCGAATCGGTAAATACCGATTCTTAACGATTCGGTAAATGGAACATCTGGATGTTCCTACATACCCCCACTTCTTATTTACCGATTCTTAATTACCGAATCGGTATAATTCGGTAATTAAGAATCGGTAAATAAGTTTTACCTACATCTGGCCCTTTGACAAGTAAAGTGATTTTGGTGTCTTTATTCCACCGTTCCTATTTAGATAATTTTGAAAAAACACAATCAACATTTTACGTCATGTCAAACATGGAAAAACACTCAATTAGAAAGTTCAAAAAGACATGAAAAACAGAAAAAACATTTGACAATTAACAGGTACAGAACCAATAACGTGACAAAACATATGTAACAAACATTGACCACAGATGGCAGCAAAAATTATTTACAATATTTCAGAAATGCAGCCTGCCCCAACAAGCTAGCCTAAAGTGGAAACAATGCAACAGGCTGAATGCCGTGTTTGCACACAGGATTACTCTGTGTGTTCAATGGGTATTGTGACTAGCTGGTAAAGGTCGACGTGTTTCTGAACCCTTAATCTCTTTGGGGTTCTCCTCAGGACCGGGACTTGGTCAGACTCTAAAACATATATAAAAACAGAAAATCAGGTCAGTGTCCCTTTAGTGTATCAGCCCTCCTGACTTATTATTTCTACTAGGAAAATCCTTACCATGCAAACGTTAAGAGGAGCACATTAGCGGCTACCAAATGGTGGAGTCAAGGCCCACAAGTGTGTTCAATTGTGCTACAAGAAATTAAGAAAAAGATTGAGATTATAGAAGAACCGCAGCAATAGTTGATTTTCACTGTGTTGGAGTGCACGCAATTGACTGAATTATCTTAAGAGATTTGCCTCAGTCGAGAAGGAGTAAAATTCCAACAAGCGTGATTTATTTTCTTAGTTTGTGGAGACCTAAAGAATTAACAAGCATTTGCAATGCAATAGGTCTCGCATTAGGAAAGTGTGAGCTATTGGTATTGTAAATGACACTTTTTTTTAATATGTGTTGGCTTTGAAAATATCTAAATTAATAGCATTGTTATTCACAAAGCCAATAGCTTACACTTTCCTAATGCGAGTCCTATTGGCTATGGCAATGCTTGTTGGTAGCAAGCAAGGACAGTCCTGAGTGATGATGTGGTTGGGCTGAGTGATGTGGTGGTGTCCCAGAGTGATGTGGTGGTGTCCCCGAGTGATGTGGAGGTGTCCCGAGTGATGTGGTGGTGTCCCTGAGTGATGTGGTGGTGTTCCTGAGTGATGTGGTTGTGTCCCCGAGTGATGTGGTGGTGTCCACGAGTGAAGTGGTGGTGTCCCCGAGTGATGTGGTAGTGTCCCTGAGTGATGTGGTGGTGTCCCTGAGTGATGTGGTGGTGTCCCTGAGTGATGTGGTGGTGTCCCCGGGTGATGTGGTGGTGTCCCTGAGTGATGTGGTGGTGTCCCTGAGTGATGTGGTGGTGGCCCTGAGTGATGTGGTGGGGTCCCTGAGTGGTGCCCCTGATTGATGTGGTGGTGCCCCTGATTGATTTGGTGGTGCCCCTGAGTGATGTGGTGGTGTCCTGAGTCATGTGGTGGTGTCCCTGAATGATGTGGTGGTGTCCCTGAGTGATGTGGTGGTGTCCCCGAGTGATGTGGTGATGTTTCCGAGTGATGTGGTGGTGTTCCCGAGTGATGTGGTGGTGTTCCTGAGTGATGTGATGGTGTTCCTGAGTGATGTGGTGGTGTCCCTGAGTGATGTGGTGGTGCCCCAGAGTGATGTGGTGGTGTCCCTGAGTGATGTGGTGGTGCCCCTGAGTGATGTGGTGGTGCCCCTGAGTGATGTGGTGGTGCCCCTGAGTGATGTGGTTGTGCCCCTGAGTGATGTGGTGGTGTTCCTGAGTGATGTGGTGGTGTCTCTGAGTGCTCTCGTCAAGAGGCATCTTGCACCAGCCCATTGCTCCTGTTAGCTCCACCTAAAACAGAACCTACTACTAACCAGGAATGGGAGAGGATGTGGCTTAGTGACCAGAGCTGCCAACTTCGGCTCAACATTCTGTGGTTCTGGGCAAATCACTTAATCTCCAGTGCCTACAAAAATGAGTGTGTCCTTAACTGGTGCTGATGAAAAGCGCTCTAATTGGATTGAGTTCACGCTACAAGCACCAGTGTTGATGATTAAGTGCCGGTGCTGAGCACCGGAAACCACTGGCTCAAATTAGGCACTGTGAAGGACAGTGCGGTAAATAGAAGAGAAGGGACAGTGAAAGGCTTCAGGAATGAGGCAGAAGGAGGGGGGATGAAGTAAAGAAAAAGAATACAGAGGAATATAGGAAAGAAGTGAAAAAAGAGGGAGGACAGGTTAACAGAATGCAAAGAATGAAGGAATGGTTGGGGAAGGAGAGGAAGAAGGGGATGAAATGTGGTAGCAAGGAGGAAAAGAGGGGAATTCCAAAGTGAGGGGCAAAGGAGGGAGTGACAGTATAGAAATAAATGAATGAAGGAATGGGAGTAGCGAGTGAGGAATGGGGTGGAAGGGATGTAGAAATAAGAAAGGACGAATGCGAGGGAGGGATGGGATTAGGGGAAAGTGTAATTAGAGAAAGAAGATAAAAAAGAAGTGTGAGAAAGAAAAAGAGAGATGAGACTTGTCATTTTAACACATACTAGTCTGTTGAATGGGCCATTGAGTTATTATAAACAACAGAACCCCACTAGTGCACAATTTCAATCATGGCACGTTGCGATTTGTGACACACTTATTGTGAAAAATAGTTTTATATCACATCTTATTAAAATGTATTTAGTACGATGATCTTATGATCAAAAACTAAAATTGATTTGAATAGATTGAATAATTTTGAACATTGACATCGAACAGTTGAACACACGTTAACCTACATTCTTCTCTCTCAAAACACATTTACATTCATAATGCTTCTAAAAACAACCCCTGGTTGCACAATCATCCAAGACCAGTAAGCTTCCCAAATTATTACATAATTCATGTCTAGGGGGGGTGCCCTCTTATGGTAATTTGCTCTATACTGTTCAGTGAGGGAATCAGGAAAACTAAACGAAGGTGTAGTTTTAACGTAGCCTGTCTGATGGTTCAGTGAATTATTGCTCCCAGCAGTTATTAATATTTATATTATTCTTATTGTTGATGCTGTTATTAGTCTAATCAACATTCTTAAAGAAAATATGCTAGATTCTCAGTTTTAGAACTCTCATTTTTTTAATATTATTTGTATTTTCTTGCTGAACGCGCACTCTGTATTCAAAGTACCCGAGGCGCACGGGTAGAAAAGGGTGGGGGGGGGGGGGCGGCAGGAGGCAGGGGCGATGGGCGGAAGACAATGGTGTGGTGTCAAGGAGGCGAGAGGCGCGGGGGTTGGATAGAAGGAAGGGTTCAAGTAAGGACTTTTGGAAATAATAAGAAAATAAGACAAAGTCGTAATGAAGGGTGGAAACGCACGGGGGAGGGGTGAAGGGGTAGGGAGAGACAGCACTGGGTGAGCAGGAAACAAGACATGATGGTGAAAATGAAACCGGGGAAGGGTTGGGAAAAGGCAGCACGCAATTTGGCTGGTACAGCATCTGGGCTTATAAATGACTTCATCTGGCAACATTTAAAAAACGACATCAAACATGTGGTGAAGGGCGTGCAGTCACAGCTGCTGTCTCAGGACATCGAGTCTTAGCGTCAGCTCAACATCCTGTGATTTTGGGCAAATCACTCAAAATACAAGCAGTTATCTCAGAGGGTTGGTGGTGGCGGGTTGAAGGGGTAGGGAGAGGCGGCACAGGGCGAGCAGGTTGCCACAAGCAGGAAACAAGACACAATATGACTGGAACAGCATTTGAGCTTATAAATTACTCCATCTGTCAACATTTAAAAAAACAGCAATGAAACGGCAACAAACATGCTGTGTATCCCCTTTTGTATCGCTGTGAAGGGCGTATGGTCAGAGCTGCAGACTTGGGAATTCAAGTCTCTGCATCGGCTCAACATCCTTTGATTTTGAGTAAATCACTTAAAATACAAGCAGCGATCTCAAGAGGTGGTGGGGGCAGGGTGAAGGGTTAAGGGGTAGGGAGAGACGGCACAGGCTGGGCAGGCTGCCACGAGCAGGAAACCAGACGCGATGTTGAAAATGAAAGCAGTGTCCTGTGATTTTGGGCAAATCACTTTAAATTCAAGCAGCGATCTGGGTGGGGTTGTGGGGACGGGGTGAAAGAAGAGACGGCACAGGGTGAGCAGGCTGCCTCAAGCAGGAAACAAGACGCTATAGTGAAAATGAAAGTGGGCACGTCGATTAAAGGTGCACAGCCTCTAAAGTAAAACAATAATTAAACCAACAATGCAAATACCAACCGAAACATGAAGCACAGCGTCCGTGAAGTGTGCGCTTTTCTGATGCCCAAGCTGAGGCAAACAAGAAACAAAATAGTGAGCACAATGGAACTTTGATAACTTTTGACTTGGCTCCGCCATAATTTCAATTTACGACTGTCAATCCGGTCAGCATTCCTCGGTGTGTGTATGTAGGGTGGGGGTAGGCAGCGCAGAGATCTTGGAAGTTGAAAGTTCTCGGGTATTAAATAGACAAGTACGCAAATCTTTCATCAAGTCTGTGAAAATGCAAGGAGAAGCAGGCAAACTGAACCAGGGGAGCTGGAGAGCGGGGGAGGAGAACGAGCAAGCCAGCAAACAGCAGAGGAAGTGTGGCCACCGGGAATCCAGTATATGCTGTGTGAATAGCTGTTCATAGTTCCTGCGCAGAAAATGAAACAATCGGTCACACGTGTGAAAAGAGAAACAAGCTCTCGGCATTGCTGGGGGGGGGGAGCAGGAGCCTTTGATGTGGCGTGCGAGGCGGATGAGGGTGGGGGGAGCATGGTGGTGTGCGAGGCGGATGGGGGTGGGGGGTGGCAGAGCAGGGGAGTGAGCGAGTGAAAGGCTGGGAAGAAACAGACGGGCAAGGAAAGTGACCGATGGGCATGGAGGAGACAGAAGGGTAGGGGGAGAGAAGGTTATAAGATATGGATTGGCCGCGTGCCTCGGGCTCAGTTAAACAAGCTCTCGGCATTGCTGTGGTGGGGGGGATAGGTGGCTGGGCAGGGGAGCAGCAGCCTTTGATGTGGTGTGCGAGGCAGATGGGGCTGGGGGGGAGCATGGTGGTGTGCGAGGCGGGTGGAGGGCGGGGAGCAGGGGAGCGAGTGGGAGGGAACCAGCATATGGGGTGTGAGTGAGGCCAAGCGTGCGCCTGGCGAAGCGTCACGGTTCAGTAGACAACATGCATTGGGAGGAATCCGGCTTGGAATCCTCTTGGTCAAAGGGTTTGTTTTAACCTCAATAGTTCAGAGCTATAAATAGCTCGACCTAAAAACGGTGTTGGTGGCTGGCTGTGCTTGAATAATCAACACTTGAAACAGCAATGTTAAACATGACTCACTTAGATTTATGACTGCACTGAACTTGTGGGGCAGCTGAGGGCAAGTCAGGTCTTGTTCAGTGTTTGAGGTGATTACAGCGCGAAGGTCAAAGTTTCACAACCTTGATGCTGCCACAAAAAGTGCGTACAATGAAATAAACTTTTGTGATTTAACATTCAAGTGCAATGCGATTCCAAATGCGCGTTAGAGACTTGCCAGTGTCCGACATCTTTCAGAGTTACAGCATCCTGTAAAGTCTCTGCATTCACGGCATTTCAGCAATGGCGGAAGTGTCTCAGTGGAAAACAGACATTACTTGCAGACTCTGTCGATTTCAAGTTCAATGCATTCTGGGATTTGGAGTCAAACAAAGAGGCTGAAATCCGTGATGACTAAATAGTTTCATGTGGCCTTTCAGAATCCAGATTCTTAAAGTCTACTGACTTCTGACATTTCATTTAGGCCATGTAGGACAGTGTTAAATCTCATAATTAAGTACGCTTCACGTTGGAGCAGTGCTCTTTCCAAATCACCCCCTCTGGGGTTGGGTCTGATAGCGATATATATAGTCCAACGGAGACCTCTCTCAGTATGCTCAAGTTCTTGAAAGTGCGCTACCAGGGGTGCATTCAATACTTTGTTTTTTATCCTGGAACGATGCTGGGATATTCGCTGCCTAATTTCTTGTGATGTCTTTCCGATATAAATCAATGAGCAGGGGCAGGTGATGGCATAAACCACGTTTTTGGTTTTGCACGTAGTGAATTCTTGATGTTTCCACTTCTCAGCGCCACTACTGAAATCAGTGCCTTCAATGGTTGAGCTACACGCTTGAAAATTCCCACATCTATGATGGCCAAGAATGGGCGGCAGATTCAAGAAAGGGCGAAGCGAATCAGGTTTTTTAAGGGGGCCATCCGATGCCCAAATGATGCGCTGGCCAATGCTCACATTATTCTTGAGGGCAAACAGTGGTATTTTTAGATCTTTATCAACATCTTTGATCAAGTGGCAGTTTTGGTGAATGGATTTCTTAAACAGGTTGGTATAGGGACCAAATGTCGAGACGCACACCATCCGCGTCATGGGTATCACAGGCTTTTTCTCCAGCAGTATTCCCCGTGGTGTGAACCACGCGCGTTTTCGAGAGTGCCTAAGTAGTTTCGAGGGGTATCCTTTCTCTTTCAATTTCTCAGTCAGTGCTTGTGCATGAATTTCAGAAGAGATTTTGCGATACCATGCTTGGTTGAAGACATGTTTGCGTCCTTCATTTAAATATGCCTCTCTGGACCAAACGACTTGCTCCGCCCTTGTCGGCCGGTTTAATAATGATCTCTTTGTCCTCTTTAAGTTCTTTAATCGCCAATCTTTGTTTGGCTGCCATATTGCTTTTCACAAACATCTTACGGTGATTAAAGTGATTGAGAGAGGATAAAACCGAATGTTCAAAGGTGATAATACTCCTCGGAAGGCTGTAGGATGGTGGGCAGAACTCAGATTTATTACGTAGTCCTGTGGTCTCGCCAGTACTAGTCAGTTCTTTATCTTTAAAGAATGTGTGGAGAATCGACTCTGGGGTTTGTAGGGTCCTGCTCATGCAAGGCACATCTGCCACTTACAACCTAGCACTCAGGATGGAAGGGCCGATCTTAGGTTTGACTTACAGGTTTTAAGAATAGTGACCTCAGATATAAGGAAACTTATATCTGTTGTGAGTGGTGCTAGCACCAGCTTAGACAGGCTGCAACGGCAGGCCTGTAGTCACAGTCTGAGTGCCATAATACATGCTGCAGCCCATGAGACACCCCTGGTGTAGATATGCCCCGGGTACCTTAGTACCATATAGTATGGACTTGCATGGGTACACCAAAAGCCAATTGTGGAGGTACCAAAGTACTTACCATGACAAATTTAGGGAGGAAGCACAGTGGCTGGGGTCCTGATTAGCAGGATTCCTGCCAGACTAGTCAAAAAAACAAACTGACACCAACAAAAAGTGCGGGTAACTGTAGGAAGGTAGATCCCTGACTATGGTTGCCCCCAACTTTTTGCCTGGTGTTTTGCTGGTTTTCTGACTTAGTTGACCTGGGGCCCTGCTATTCAGGACCCCAGGCCTACTGCTCTCTCTGTAAAATGGATTCCATGTACCTTAGGTGCATATCTAATTGGATACTGAGTCACCTTATCAGTCCCTGTACAGTGTACCTTAGGTACCCAGGGCATAGGTGCACCCAGGGCCTACCAGGGGCTGCAGCATGTATTATGCCACCCCTGGCTGGCCATCCAAATCTGACACAACTGGCTGCACGACAGCTGGGGCAAGGTGGTGTAAACACCCTTTGCTTTAGATATAGTATACCTATATCTAACCCTAAAAATGGACACACAGATCTCCTATCAGTCACTCCTATGGCAGGCCTTGACAATCCTGAAGGCAGAGTGCTTGGAATCGTGTGAGATAGTGCTCTGGCATGAGCTGAGCCTGTCTGCGGCTTTCGGGATCCATCCCTTAGCCGTTTCCATGATATCGCATACCATATACTCTTAAGTGCATTATAATCCTCGCGGTTATATGCCAACTCTGGTATCGCTTTATCAAAACATGTTGAGTAAGGTGTCATACGAATTGGAATACTAACCCCTCGCCAATTCTGGCGACGGGGTTAGCATTCCACCCTTCAAGAGGGACACGACATGTATGTAACCTGTAACCCCGGTTAAAGTCAGACATAGCCTTAGCTCCACAAAATGGATGCTGCCACCGAGACACAAGTCTGCCCTCCTGCTGCTGGGAGTCCTCCCAGAGCAGGAGGCAAGGACAAAGGGTTTCCTGTCAGGGGCGGTGCCAGCACCGTCCCAGACAGGATTTTGTGTATCCTAGGTAGGCAGGGCTTTAGAGGAAGGTGACGGCAAGTGGCACCCCGGTGCTCACTGTGCATAGGCCGGCTGAAACCAGTTCCAGGGGCACTCCAGCCCCTGGCCTGGGGAAAGCCCGCCAAAGGAGAGGGGTGTAACCACCCCCCTCCTAGTCCCACCCATAGGGCAGGACTTAGTCGCGTGCCAGCCCCTTTTTGCAGGATAAAGGTAGGAACTGGCCCCCTTCCAAATCAGATCATCTTTGAATCCTGAAACTACTTTCCACGAAAGGAACTCAAGACTTCTTCCCAAGATTCTCCCTTGTGACTAAGGAGTAGTCACCCTGCAGCAGCAGGCACCAACCAAGCATCGCGGTTTGTTGCCAGTCTCTCCTTCGGATCAAGACTGCTCCAGCACGACGAGAACCGGCTTCCCTGGCACCTCTGACCTCAACCTACATCATCAGCCCAGCTGTGATCCGTGGGTGTGACGAGACCTCGAGGGACCGGCCATCTTCAGAACTGCACGACGCTTGTCCAGCACGACTCCCGAGTGACCCTCGACTGAGTGCTTTGGGGTAAGAGAAGCCCCGACCCTGAGCAGCTCCAGCACGGAAGTTCAGCCCCCCCTGCATCCACGAGATCTGCGTGGGGCCCTTCTGATCTTTGCTGCCAACCGCGTTGTCCAGGTCGCTTGCCCGTTTGGCTAGTGACCCCTTCACGACGCTCCACGACGACAAACACTGCTGGTCTGGTTGCTCCAGACTAGCCCTTGCTCCCCTCCAAAAGAGGAGCACCCTGGACCCTCCTGGTCCACTCAAGACGCCATTTTAGGTCCACCGCGTGGGCCTTGCATTTGCCAAGACTTGTTGCCCAATCCTGGGTCCAGCGACGTCGACAGCAAGAACCTTCGTGGGACAGCTCGCACCTCCATCCTGGTCGCCGACAACGCCTCCTGGTCCGAGAGACTGCAGAGCCCAGCAGCGCCCACTCACCTGGCTGAGGTGACTTCGTCCGGTGCCATCCTGGTGCCCACTCAAATCACTGGCTAGTGATTCAGAACTTGGTCCCCTCTGCTTACAGGTTTCTTCTTCCCTGATCCAGGCTTGGATCACTCCGAACTTTCTTCACTGGCCGCCTGCCAGCAACTCTTTCTTCAGGCTCCTGGATCTTCAACGAGGGTATCCGACGCAACTTCAACCCTATGCAGCCGCAGCCCCTGGGCTAGGTAACCTGAGTACTCCGGTGCTCCAGCATAGTCCAACACCCTAAGTGTTCGGATCCACTCTTGTTTTCGACCCACCTAGTCGGGTTCGCCCGAGAACAGTAACTTTGCAACTGCTAGCCTCCATAGACTTTTTCCCGCCTTACGCGTGAGAGTTCCCACTCTGCACACGACGTCCACAGGCCTCCTGCATCTAATCCCAGTGTTTAGAATTGTAGGCCTAGCGATTCCTGAGTCTAGAAAAGTATTACTTACCTGCTAGCAAGTTCGCATTCCACTTACTGTGTATATGGTTTTTCGTGTCCCTAGGGCATTTGTGTAAATTGTGCGACTTAAAGTATTTTCGTAAGAGTTTTGTTATGTGCTTAGCTCCCTGACTCATAAAGAGTTCAGGGTAGTCTTGTTATAAATAAATATCTGTTTATTTTCATAACAACTTGTGTGGTGTCCTTTCACTTGGTGTTCAAGGGGTAATGTGATGGTAAAACAGCTGGCTTAACACGCCCTCTAGAGTCTTAGCCTTAGACTGCTCGTATCCATGCTACTAGGATAGCTGGTCTATAAGGTTGACTTACAACCAATCATCAATAAGGGTTGTTTGGACTGATACATAGTGATCACTAGAATAGTGAGCACTGCATATCAGGCCAACTTCTCACATTGGTGAGCAGCGGTTGGGATTTGAGCTTGCTGTTGTTTTACCACACATATCCTAAGAATATCATTTGAAAGATCACATAAGTACTAAGGTACATATAACTTAGCTTAGAATACTCTGAGTTCTACTGAACCAGCTGTTGTAGCTCCTAGGGCCTAGCACACCCTAAACTACAACTCTAGCAAGGGATCAGTAGGTAAACATATAGTGTAGGTAAGTGCACCACTTACACCTCACTAGAAAAGCATGTCTACCCATGGAGAGTCTACTGAGACTCCCCTTGTTGGCAGTTGACCCTCCACAGGTCACTTCAAGATATGCAGCTCTCAGTTTCCAGGAGATGAGACAAGTGTGTACCTCCAGGAAACTGAAACAGGGGTCTAACCCCACCATTCCCTTTCTGATAGGTCTCTTAGAGACATATGATGCGAGAAAGATTTCTCAGCTAGATGGGAATATGCCAGCCTTAGAGGGTACCACTGGGGATCCAGACCTCCACAACACTGTAAATGCAGCTGAGGAGGAGGATCTTGAGGAACTCTCTGAGGGTGAGGCAAACAAGGGTCCTGAGTTAGTCAGCAGACTCACTAGGGCCAACTTAGACCTACTTGGGCAAGGATCTGGGGGACCCCCAGTACTGACCCTGATGAGGCCTAACCTTGGAGTTAGGAGAGATAGATCTCTTTCTAGGGACTCCATTAGATCTCTGCACTCTAATGCCTCTTCTCAGAGGAGAAGGAACTCTCCACAGAGGAGATTGACTTCCCCTCAGAGAAGAGAGCATGAAGCAAGGATGAGACAAGCTAAACTGAGGATTGAAAGGGAAGAACTTGCCCTGGCCAAAGAGAAGCTTGCCTTTGCTAGAGAGCAGCAGATGAGTGGGACAGTTCCCACTGGTGGCAGCAATCTCCCAAGAGAAAAAGAGAAGGGTTTAGATACTAAACACCTGACAAAGATAGTGCCCCCCTTTAAACAAGGGGATGACATCCAGAAATGGATGGCTGCTTTGGAGAGGGCCTGCACTGTACAGTGCATCCCCCAAAGTCAGTGGGCAGCTATACTGTGGCTCTCCTTTGATGGCAAAGGTAGAGATAAGCTCCTCACTACTAGAGTTGAGGATGCTAACAATTACCAAGTCCTGAAAAATACACTGGTTGATGGGTTTGGCTTAACCACTGAGCAGTACAGGTTGCTGTTCAGGGATACCCAGAAAACTCAGTCTCAGGATTGGGCTGACTTTGTTGATTGTGCCACTAAGGCTTTGGAAGGCTGGCTACTGGGTAGCAAGGTTACTGACTTCACAGGATTGTATAATCTTATTATGAGAGAGCAAGTCTTAAATAATTGTCAGAACCAGTTATTACACCAGCACCTGGTAGACTCTGATCTGACCTCTCCACAAGAATTGGGTAAGAGGGCAGACAAATGGGTCAGAACCAGGATTAGACCCAAGAACCAAGGTGGTGACCAGAAAAAGGAATCAACCAAGCCTCAAGAGAAGGGTGGGAATAAATCTCCAGATCAAACCACATCAGGGCCCCAAAAATCCTCTGAGGGGGGTGGGTCCCAGAATCCTTCTAATAACCAGAAGAAACCTTATTGTTATCCCTGTAAACAGGTGGGTCATTTGAAAACTGACAGCAGTTGCCCAAAGAACAACAATAAGGAGAACATACCCCCAAGTAACATTCCCAAACCTCCTGTTACTACTAGTAGTAATCCCCCAGGTGGTGGGAGTGCCCCCAAGAATTTGGGTGCATTTACTTTGGGAGTTCCTGGGGACTCTGGCCTAACCAGGTCCCCAAACTTAGATACTCTTGTCTGTGAGACTGGCATGGGGTTTGCCAACTTCACAACTTGTCCCAACACTTTGGGCAAGTACAGACAGGAGCCCCTCATCAATGGTATAAAAGTTGAGGCCTATAGAGATACAGGGGCTAGCATCACTATGGTGACTGAGAGTCTAGTCCCCTCAAGGCAACTTTTACCTGGGGCCACATACCAGGTGACCAATATTGATGGAGTACAGAGAGATCATCCCATGGCAGTGGTCAATCTCAGCTGGGGAGGTGTCACTGGCCACAAGAGAGTGGCAGTGTCACCAAACTTGCCTGTAGATTGCCTACTGGGGAATGATTTAGAGCTCTCAGCCTGGGCTGAAGTAGAGCAAGAAACCCATTCTAAAATGGTAAACTTCCATGGTAAGGTTAGTGGGGCAGTGATAGCCACAGCCCCAGTCCAAGATGTCCTCCCTGAACAGGTCAGGAGGGCTGTGCCAGTCACAGCCCAATCTCAGACAACTTCCTTCCCAGAACAGGTTGTAAAGGCTGTGATGGTCACAGCCCACACCCAAACTGAGCCCCCTCCTGAAAAGGTTGGGAGAGTTGTGATGGCCACAGCTCAAACTCAGACAGATGATAGTGTTGTGAAGCCTGAAACTATGGATCACTCCACTCAGACAGAGAGCATTGAGGAGGAAGAGAAATCTCCCTCCCACCAGACTTTAGGAAAGGGTCAGCCTCCTCAGGGAACTGATCTGACCCCTTGTGAAGAAACTGCCACAGAGGTAGTCAGGCCTAGCCCGGCAGAACCCCTGATGTCAGTGGACCCTTCCAAGGTGGGACCCAGTCTGGAGCAGGTAACCTGCCCCTCTCTACCCTGCCTCAGTCAGCCCAGGGCTGTAGAGGTCAGGGAGGCCAGTGGTGGACCCCAAAGGGCCCCCTGTCCAAAAGAAATTCCCAATCAGCAGATTAAGGGCACTGAAGCTAGTAATCCTAGCCAGGTGAAAATAAAACAAACTCCTGAGGGATCCCCCTTAAATTTAGTTAGGGACCTCCCACAGATGGACACTGTTGGGCACAGCCAGACCTGGGACCTAAGGGCCCCAAACCTGACCTGTCCCTCCAGTAAGCCAAACAGAGGGACCCAACCTCCAGCTGTAGGTAGCCAGAGGTTGACCCTGAGAGCCCAAAACAACTCAGTCTGGGAAAGAAAGGCCTCTGTGGTGGAAAAAGATTGGAGGAAGCTGAGCCCAAAATTAGTGGAGCCTCACTTCAATACTCCATCTCAGCACCAGCCTTTTTCCTTTGCCATAACACACCACAGGTAGAGATTCCCTATGGTGGAGACCCTCAGATACCCTTAGGGTGAGGGATTGCTAGTGGACCATGAGATAGGGGGTAACCATGCCAGTGCTGGTACTTCCTTATATGGCCACTCAGGCAATATAGGCTTACCTGGCAAGGATAGCCTTATCTCCTTTCGTTTGGGGGGGGGTTATGTAGGAAGGTAGATCCCTGACTATGGTTGCCCCCAACTTTTTGCCTGGTGTTTTGCTGGTTTTCTGACTTAGTTGACCTGGGGCCCTGCTATTCAGGACCCCAGGCCTACTGCTCTCTCTGTAAAATGGATTCCATGTACCTTAGGTACATATCTAATTGGATACTGAGTCACCTTATCAGTCCCTGTACAGTGTACCTTAGGTACCCAGGGCATAGGTGCACCCAGGGCCTACCAGGGGCTGCAGCATGTATTATGCCACCCCTGGCTGGCCATCCAAATCTGACACAACTGGCTGCACGACAGCTGGGGCAAGGTGGTGTAAACACCCTTTGCTTTAGATATAGTATACCTATATCTAACCCTAAAAATGGACACACAGATCTCCTATCAGTCACTCCTATGGCAGGCCTTGACAATCCTGAAGGCAGAGTGCTTGGAATCGTGTGAGATAGTGCTCTGGCATGAGCTGAGCCTGTCTGCGGCTTTCGGGATCCATCCCTTAGCCGTTTCCATGATATCGCATACCATATACTCTTAAGTGCATTATAATCCTCGCGGTTATATGCCAACTCTGGTATCGCTTTATCAAAACATGTCGAGTAAGGTGTCATACGAATTGGAATACTAACCCCTCGCCAATTCTGGTGACGGGGTTAGCATTCCACCCTTCTAGAGGGACACGACATGTATGTAACCTGTAACCCCGGTTAAAGTCAGACATAGCCTTAGCTCCACAAAATGGATGCTGCCACCGAGACACAAGTCTGCCCTCCTGCTGCTGGGAGTCCTCCCAGAGCAGGAGGCAAGGACAAAGGGTTTCCTGTCAGGGGCGGTGCCAGCACCGTCCCTGACAGGATTTTGTGTATCCTAGGTAGGCAGGGCTTTAGAGGAAGGTGACTGCAAGTGGCACCCCGGTGCTCACTGTGCATAGGCCGGCTGAAACCAGTTCCAGGGGCACTCCAGCCCCTGGCCTGGGGAAAGCCCGCCAAAGGAGAGGGGTGTAACCACCCCCCTCCTAGTCCCACCCATAGGGCAGGACTTAGTCGCGTGCCAGCCCCTTTTTGCAGGATAAAGGTAGGAACTGGCCCCCTTCCAAATCAGATCATCTTTGAATCCTGAAACTACTTTCCACGAAAGGAACTCAAGACTTCTTCCCAAGATTCTCACTTGTGACTAAGGAGTAGTCACCCTGCAGCAGCAGGCACCAACCAAGCATCGCGGTTTGTTGCCAGTCTCTCCTTCGGATCAAGACTGCTCCAGCACGACGAGAACCGGCTTCCCTGGCACCTCTGACCTCAACCTACATCATCAGCCCAGCTGTGATCCGTGGGTGTGACGAGACCTCGAGGGACCGGCCATCTTCAGAACTGCACGACGCTTGTCCAGCACGACTCCCGAGTGACCCTCGACTGAGTGCTTTGGGGTAAGAGAAGCCCCGACCCTGAGCAGCTCCAGCACCGAAGTTCAGCCCCCCTGCATCCACGAGATCTGCATGGGGCCCTTCTGCTCTTTGCTGCCAACCGCGTTGTCCAGGTCGCTTGCCCGTTTGGCTAGTGACCCCTTCACGACGCTCCACGACGACAAACACTGCTGGTCTGGTTGCTCCAGACTAGCCCTTGCTCCCCTCCAAAAGAGGAGCACCCTGGACCCTCCTGGTCCACTCAAGACGCCATTTTAGGTCCACCGCGTGGGCCTTGCATTTGCCAAGACTTGTTGCCCAATCCTGGGTCCAGCGACGTCGACAGCAAGAACCTTCGTGGGACAGCTCGCACCTCCATCCTGGTCGCCGACAACGCCTCCTGGTCCGAGAGACTGCAGAGCCCAGCAGCGCCCACTCACCTGGCTGAGGTGACTTCGTCCGGTGCCATCCTGGTGCCCACTCAAATCACTGGCTAGTGATTCAGAACTTGGTCCCCTCTGCTTACAGGTTTCTTCTTCCCTGATCCAGGCTTGGATCACTCCGAACTTTCTTCACTGGCCGCCTGCCAGCAACTCTTTCTTCAGGCTCCTGGATCTTCAACGAGGGTATCCGACGCAACTTCAACCCTATGCAGCCGCAGCCCCTGGGCTAGGTAACCTGAGTACTCCGGTGCTCCAGCATAGTCCAACACCCTAAGTGTTCGGATCCACTCTTGTTTTCGACCCACCTAGTCGGGTTCGCCCGAGAACAGTAACTTTGCAACTGCTAGCCTCCATAGACTTTTTCCCGCCTTACGCGTGAGAGTTCCCACTCTGCACACGACGTCCACAGGCCTCCTGCATCTAATCCCAGTGTTTAGAATTGTAGGCCTAGCGATTCCTGAGTCTAGAAAAGTATTACTTACCTGCTAGCAAGTTCGCATTCCACTTACTGTGTATATGGTTTTTCGTGCCCCTAGGGCATTTGTGTAAATTGTGCGACTTAAAGTATTTTCGTAAGAGTTTTGTTATGTGCTTAGCTCCCTGACTCATAAAGAGTTCAGGGTAGTCTTGTTATAAATAAATATCTGTTTATTTTCATAACAACTTGTGTGGTGTCCTTTCACTTGGTGTTCAAGGGGTAATGTGATGGTAAAACAGCTGGCTTAACACGCCCTCTAGAGTCTTAGCCTTAGACTGTTCGTATCCATGCTACTAGGATAGCTGGTCTATAAGGTTGACTTACAACCAATCATCAATAAGGGTTGTTTGGACTGATACATCATGATCACTAGAATAGTGAGCACTGCATATCAGGCCAACTTCTCACAGTAACTATGAAAGCAGATCCTACATTCCTACAGTTATGTATAAAGTTTGAGAGAATATAATAGGAATGACTCCAGTATAAATCCTGCAGGTTGTTCTTCTACATTAGAAATTAGTGCGAAGATTGTATGGGAGCTTGCACAGTCACTCCTTTATACAAGTTATAACCTTTATGTTGACAACTTATATAAAGGAGTACTGGTGTTTAGCGAGCTGTGCAGCACTGGCACTGTGGCCTGCAGTACCATTCAAAGTCACTGCAAATAATTTCCTCAGGAGCTTGTTTGTAAGAAGCTCTAGAGGCCAGAGCAGTGCACTGCATAGCAACAGCCTGCGAACTATCAAATTCTCAAATAGGTGGCAAGTATACGTGCTTGCTACATTCACAATGAGAGAACTTCTCTGGTCACGGTTTGGGGTCATTTGGCATAGTACCTCAGTCCAAATGTATACTTGATTACTAGGGAGGAGTGGATAAAATTACCAGGAACTTCAACCATGTAATACGAGTCGTAAAACTCGAACATGGTCTCAGTTGGCTACCACCTGATTCAGTTGGTGACAATGTGATGTATTCCTATAGGTTCTGAATCGATCCCCCTATTCCTGACCCTATTCTGGTTAAACAAACCAACAAGTTAACTAGCAGTCAGCCCATGAGGCAGAAAACCCCCATGATGCAGATACCGTTATCTGACGCAGTCACACTACGGCACAGGAACGTGTTATCTGATTAGGTCATAACGCTTGCGATCTAATTAGACAAGCGATATTCCTCCAGCCCCTGATAAGGCATACGGAGTTCTCATAACAAATCAAACCTATGACAACCTGGGCAAAACCCTGCGGCCATTGTTTTGATTTCACCGAGAACTTCAGCAAAAGAATTTGCTAACGAGCAAGTCGTATGACATCCTTATTGACGTATCTATGTCCATCCTTACGTCAATCTCGGCACCTTAAAGGTATAAATATTACCGATATTGCCCTATGCAAACACACGCGGTGGTGACGAGACGGAGCAGCCATACTTGCCGAAGCCCAGAGCAGAGCAGACCCCGCTGGCGCAGCCCCGCCTTCCTGACGCGCTGAAATCGAGCAGCTGCCCATTTCTCCTGCCGAGAAATCCAGCACCGGCGCTTCCGGGTAGCCCTCGCAGGCAGCCTGGAATATCGAGACCAGAGAGAGAGATACCATCCCTCATTCAACCTAGATTCCAGGTACAGAACTGAACAACCCCTTGCAGAGAATTCTTTAGTTATTCACTTGGCAAAAACAAACTTAACTTAAACTGTAACTTTCTATTCCCGCCCACGTATTAGGCTTAGGTCAGGTACACGGGGTAGGCGTATTTAGAAACACCAGTTGAGTACGTTTAGTCAAATGTATATGTGTATGTAATATATTTTATTCATTTTAAAACATCTTATGGCTTAGAAACCATATCAATGTTTTTACAGTATTATTTCATACTATTGCTTTTAATGTATGCACTTTACTTAACTATAAGTATTGCAATAATATCGATCCATTTCTCTTGTATGAGAAAAGAGACTGATCAATAAATAACACCTTTTTATTGAACACGCCCGTCTCTTCCTTTTCTCTACATTCTGATGAGACTAAGAATGCACGTACTGACTGAGTAAAATAAGTTGCCTTTTGTTCACACGACTCTCGAGATACACTCTTGATTAGGGGAGAGCAAAGTTGTCATGTTCTATGGTTGTCAGAAACTAAATCCCTTCTTGTCTAATCAGGGAAGTTAATTCCTTCCTGAACATTCGAGAAAGTTTCTAGTGAACTCTGAGCTAGCTGGCAAACCCAAAACTTTAAGTCTAATATCGACAGTAGTAGACCTAGTTAACGTCTGGTCTAGGCCTTTACTATTGAAGGTATTATTCCAATGCGCAGAGCCTATTGGGATAATAGGAACTACACTACATGGCGCCCAACGTGTTTGGAAAGGGCGATAAAACTAACGTAAGACATTTAAAGTAACTCAGTCGTGCTTTCTCACTCAGACCCCTTTTTTCCCATTATACTCCAAAGACGTCTGGAGTGGGTAAAAGGTTATATCCGCCAGACCTCGCAGGAGGGAACTCCTATGTATGGTTCTTGGTATAGTCAACGTTGAAGGATACACTGTTCCAAAATATTGTGCATCTAATCTTTGTTTCCATAAGAAACCTGATCTGCAAACAAAAAAATAACCATCCTGTCAGTAAAATGGGAGACAGTGATGAAGAAAGAGAGGCAGTTAGATTAGCAACTGAACTCGCAGCAGCTGATGCTACAATGCAGGAAGCAGACCCGGATATAATACTCATCCCGGTCATCAAAAGGAAATCTATAACCATAAAACTTATAGAAAATGGACTGACACCTAGAGGTGGTACAGTCATATTCGTAATTGAGGCACACGAATATCGGCAGACAGAGGTATACTATTCATGGATAAACTTTCCAGCAGCAAATCCTGTAACAAAGTACTTCCACTATTACAAAATAGAGGAACCTCCTGAAACGTACACTCCTTTCGAGGAGGTGGAAGTACCACTCAAATTTCAAGAGCATTTGCTCTTATTTGACGGTGCCCTAAAACATAATAATCACATCACCAGGCTCGGTCCTTTAGGTAGACCAGGAGCAACGTGGCCGGTCCTAGCCGGATACACACCACATCCAGACATCGACGGGATGTCTGCAGCTAACCTGTTAACACAGCTAAAACAATTAATAAAAATACATAGACAATTAGTCCAGTATGTGATGCGGACTTCTACAATTCAGCCAGCAATTAAAATTCCACAGCTGACCCCTCACCAGGGGAACACAAATAAAATTACACCACAGAACATACAATCCTGCCTAGGTAAAGTGCCGGCTAAACGGGAACAAATACCATTCTGGTTGGCACAGAAAATCACCCAAATAGAGGCGGTGTTTCCTGACACCACCCCATTAGAAAAACACAGGATTCTGACTATCTGTCTTCCAATGGGAATCGCACCACACATTGAGGACTGTGACACTTGGGGTACAGTCTTTGCTTCCATCTACACAAAAACGCACGGTGTTCCATCCATTTCGGTAATACCAGATGTGCTAAAACAAATTCAAGATGAATATGGTCCAGAACCCGCTTTAACTCTTGGTATGAAATTACTAAAAGACTTCAAGCAGGTCTCGGCTATATTGTTAGCCAACATAAAGGGAGAAGCAGCAAACGTGGCGATCCGCCAGAGGTTAAAGGAGACAGATATAGCAGACCAACCAGCTGAAATTGCCAGAATCATAGAAAAATCCTATGAGGAACTAGGTAGAGATAGTTTAGGTGGAATACCAGTAAAACCACAACTGATTGAAAGTCCTGAAAAAATATTTTTTAATAATAATTCAACATCACAGAAAAAGAGCTGGGATGGAAACAAACAATCCAATCCCAAAGAAAAGAAATTCCAGTCCAGAGGAAGGTCTCCTAGGCGAAGAGAGAAATCTCCGAACCAAAGACACAGGTCACCCCAGAGTGACCCCTCTGGGAAAAGATATAACCTTAGAAACAGGGATAATATAAAAAAGCCTGATAGATATCAAGACATTGATACACGTCCCTCTCAATCTTTTCAGACTTCCTCGCAGAAATCGGAAAGAAGAGGACGATCAGAACAAAGAGAAGAGCACGCCAGGTCCAAAGACAAGGAACCTGCTCAGCTAAAAAAGAAATTACAATTTCCAAAGAAGAAGGTAGCCAGCATTAAAATAGTTAACAATGCCGAGAATTCTGAGGACACAACTGAAAAACGGGGAATGGGCTCAGACAATGCTAGACAGCGCAGCAGAAGTGAGCATAGCTCGCAAAGTCCTTATGAATCATCTGGAGACAGTGGACACGAATGAATATCTTCAAGTGGAAACTGCAGACACCAGAGTTAGCAAACCTCACAAAATATACGAAATAACATTGCGTATAGAGGGGGATAAGACTAGAAAAATAAGGGGACTATTTTGGGATAATCTCTCCAAGGGCTATGATATCCTTCTAGCTGAAAAAGACTGGCCACCAGAGTTTGTCAGGGATTGCCCTCATGGCGAAGAAGTAATTATGCCTGCCTTCTCAAATCATATCCCAATTCATAAAAAATACACACTTGCTAGAAAGTGGGCAGTGGCTCTAGCTCCTGCTTTATATAAAAATCACGTGGGATGGGATGAGGACTCTCCTCCTCATAAAATCCAGTTAAAATCACAACCTACTGCACAAAGGCAGTATCCAATTAAGCAAGAAGCTAAAAAACAGGTAAAAGAAATACTAGATCAGCTAGAATACCAGGGGGTGATTGAAACTTGCACCTCACAAATGAACAACCCTTTGTTTCCGGTCTTCAAACCAGACAATTCATATCGTCTAGTTTTGGATTACCGACACCTTAACACATGTTGCAAAACTTTTGCAGTGCAAAATTCGCATAGTGCTGCACTAATGAATAACATAGTGCGCAAAAAATACAAAACAACCTTAGACATCTCTAATGGATTCTTTTGTCAAAACATAGCACCAGAGAGCAGATATTTGTCTGCGTTCTCAATAAATGGCACTCAAAAACAATTCTGTCGGTTAGCCCAGGGGTACAAGAACAGCCCGGGAGTATTCTCAGCGAGAGTAACAGAATTACTACAAATATATGATGATGAAGCATTATCTTATGTCGACGACATTTACTTAACAGATGATGACTTGGAGACTCACTTGAAGAGAGTGAACACCATAATACTTGGGTTCGCAGCAGAGGGTTACAAATTCAACTTTAAGAAATCCAGAATTGCCCATCTGACAGTCCTGTTCTTAGGATATGAATTATCAAGTGAAGGCAAAAGCCTGGCCGACAATTTCCTAGAGAAATGTGCCGTAATCCAAGCACCTAGAACACTAAAAAACCTACAGTCGATTCTAGGCTTCCTAAATTTCGGAAGAACATACATTGCAAATTACGCAGAAAGGGTCAAACCCCTATATGATCTGATAAAACCAGATTTTAAAAGATCCAATTGGACTCAAATACACACAGAAATTTTGAGATCCTTACAAACAGACATGCTAATTAAAACAAAATTAGAAACACGTGATAACACACGCAATCTTGTGATTCGAGTCATCCCAGGGAGATGCGGATTCACATACCTGACCTCTAATGAGGGAGAAAAGGTACCAATTGCATTCAAATCACACTTGTACACAGAAGCTGAAAAGAAGTTCAGCATTAAAGAAAAAATTGTTCATGCTGTTCAAACCGCAATAGCTAGAGAAAAAGATCAAGCTGACGGTAGACATGTCACAGTCAGAACAGCAGAATCAGCCTTTGAGGCACTAACAACACCGTGTAATTTACCAACAACAACACTGAATCCGGAATGGATACAATGGGTGAACTCAATTACAACGGACAAAGTATACTACTACTTTGATCCAGAACTAGAAGAATTAAAAAATCTAGAATATGAAGAAACATACCCTCTGCCAATCGACATTCTGCCTTTACGACATTACGCCTGTGTAATTTATACAGACGGACATGCTCAACCCCCCGTTTGGGGAGAACAGGCATACAACCCCACATGTGGGATTACAAAAGAAGTGTGGCGCGGAGGTAAACTAAAACCTCTATTAACAAAAACACACTCAGTAGAAACTAATTCAGAACAACAAACTGAAATACTAGCATTGAAAATGGCGCTAGATAATGCGGATCGCGAATTCCCGACACTTATAGTGTCAGATTCATATTACTGCGTCAAATCATATAACAAGGATTTGCAGACATGGATTCAAAACGGTTACAAAGATGACACAGATGCACCAATAAAGCAGAAACTGCTCTGGGAACAAATAGCTCTTTTACAAAAAGAACTACCAAAGACTCACGTGACACACTCACTGAGTCATCAGCGTGATGGCGTTCACGTTGCAGGGAATTCATTGGCTGAGACAGCCACAGCGGCAGCCACTAAATCGGCTCCCGTAGTTCGAAAAAAGCGTACATTAAAATACATTGACGGTGAAACAGTGCTGGCGGTGAAAACGTCATCAAAAGGCGACTGCTCAGCGCTACCGATCAACTATCCACTCAATTATACATACATAATCGATGCAAACTCCGTCCCTTTTGCTCGAATCCCTGGAGTGGGGGATAGAGTGATTCCAAACATGGACAGGAGAAACTTGTTAATCGCAGACGCACATATGGGCGAGGGTCTCAGACACCTCAAACTAAAAGATTCTCTGGAAGAATTACAATCACGGTACTGGTGGCCAGGCATGAGCCTGCGTCACACCATGTTTGTAAAAAACTGCCCAAACTGCAACAGAGATCGCAGTGGGGAGAGAAACAGTTTAATACCTCGTCGTTTTACTCCAGAAAAAATCAAGAGTAAAAAGGAAGGCTTGCGATTAACATATACAGGCTAGTTTCCACTTATAATGTAGACCACCAGCACTCGGCTGACGTCTGGACTGTTATACAAAGATTTGCGAGTCTAAATGGCATATACGCTAAGAGCATGCTACGTTTGACCATTGTTTTCACTCTAGCCCTCCAGCCTGATGGGAAACATGGCCAAATGAGTATAGCACAGCGGGAATCTTCTCACTTCCTTCCTGAGGGATACGGGATGGTGTAAAGAAAAAACCAAGGCATAAAGCAATCTATAACGGAAAGGATATTAGGTTCGGGAGCTGGGTGGGTCAAACATCTAATAAGTGTCCAACGTAGTCTAAATAACTTGCCAAGAAATTCTCTGAAGGGATTCAGTGCGTACGAATTATTATTTGGAACTAGGATGTTGATCTCTGACATTGATAGTCAGACTTCAGTGGTGAAAGAAAAAAGCTTTGATATCAAAGACCGTTTGGCTATTTTGCAGGACTTAAACAAAACAAGAAAAGACCTGAGCAACATAAAGTTGAAACAACAGCCAACAACCACTGAAGAACCACCACCTGTCCCAGCAAGACCTGTCTGGATTCCAAAAGTCGGGGATCTAGTCAGGGAAAAGATCGCGGTAAAGAAGGAATTTGGGCCTTCTTACAGAAAAGCAGTTCCTGTCTTGTCTATCAACGGGACAAGATCAGTTGTACTACCGCCACTTGCTGGTAAAAAGGAGAACCGAGTTGTATCCATCGACCTGGTAAAACCACAATCATGTGGCCGATAACAAACAGTAGGCCAAGTGGACTCCCAATAAGTAGCCGAACACCAAGGTTTGCTACCAGTACAGAGGTCCTAACGAAGAGGCTGATCACATTCGAAACGCCTACAGAAGAACAACAAGGACTATGCAACAATGCAATAGAACTCAGACCTCTGAAAACCCAAATAAAAACATTTAGCAGAGACACACCAATCTATAATGAAGTACCAAGCGAAAATGCAAGAGACAGTAATCCTGAAGCAATTGGAACAATTGACAGAACTGCATCCGGCTAGTTCATAAACTTCGATGATTCCTCTGAAGGCTTCAGTGAATCAAAGACACAGCCATCATCAAAAACCTTTAAAGATAAAGCAAAAGAACTTTTGAAACAACTAAAAGAAACATATCTGATTTCTCCATGGATCGAATTTTGGGTGGGTTTTGGTGCATTTATCCTCATACTTTGGCTCATCATGGTACTTACTTTGGGACGCTTCATTGAGGGAAAATATGCTAAAATGGACACAGCAAATCAGAAAATCAACTTGATCCTCAAACCACACACATCTTCACACGTCGAGAAAAGAGAACTTTCTTCAGTCAACTTCACAGCCAATACGATACCGGGTGGGGTAGCCTGGGACAACACTGACTATGAAATTTATGGTCCGGTCGAAATCCTGAAATATCCACACCAAATTAAGATCTCATTGAGTGACTTTGCAAAACCAAGCTCATTTGCTGATGATTGGGACTTCGAAAGCATTAATAATATGATGTCTGACTTAGTAATGTCTGCTAAATTTACCAAACATGATTATTTGCAGGGTTCTACAAATTATGATAGTATGTACTGTTATAACCACTATGGTAACCATTTTTTACATAGATCTGCACAACCTAGAAATGTTTTAAATTATAATCAATGGGAACATTGTGCAACCCCTCCAAAAGGAAGCTCAAGAACCTTCTATGACAAATATTCATACTTTTCAGGTTTTAACACAAGTAATGCTGAAGCATTTTATTTCAAATTGTCAAACAAGACAGGAACTAAGACCATGATAACAAACACAAAATTGATATATTCAGACTCATTCTTTGAACAAATGAATACTTTTGGTTTTGATTATTGGGACAAAAATGTTGAATTGAAAAGTGTTTGGGGCACAAAAGAATGGCAAGTACAGGGTATAGAATCTTTGTTTAGAGCCTGCATGATCCCAGAACAAATGATATTTTTAAACGACACTGTTCAACAAACTACCTGTCTTGGCCTAGCCAAAATCAAAGACTTAAATAAACCGTCTATTCCAAAACCAACAATGTACAGCAATACCTCTACAGATGAGGAGATAGACGTAAATTATGTATTAAACCAAAACAGAACACATCCTGATTGGAAACAGTGGTTGATCTGGCCCACAGATACTAATAACTGTCAAGACAGATTCCTGAACAAAACACAGGGGTTCAAAATGACCAGGCCAGACCCTAGATATCCTCAAAGACATCACCCAGGGATAATAACCACCTACAGTGTGGGCAAATTATGCCTTCAATGGTTACAAACTTCCACACTGACAGAAATTAAGCAACACCTAACTTTACTTACTGATGGTGCTGACTTGCGTGATTTCATTATGGGACCGCGCAAACAGCGTCAAAAACGTTTCATAGCAGCCTCTGTATATGCAGCATACAATGAGGCCTGGAAGGTTACTCAAATTGAAACAGCAGAGAGAATACGGGAAATTGACCGTATTAATTTGGAAAAATCACTTTCTGTAGTGGACAATGGGTTAATGACTCTGTCCTCCAGAATTTTTTCTTTGGACAGCATTGTGTCTTCAGCAATCGACATATTATCGCAAGACTTACTGTTATTACAACACGGTCAGTCTCAATTGCGTTCTATTGTACAGCTTGGCTGGACGTTACAAAATCTGCGTTCAGGCTAGGTGCCTTGGCGTTTAATCAACACAACGTCACTATTCCAAATCTTTAACCTTACTGATAGACAAGTCAGTATGGCACAAAAGGGTGCTGATTATACAATCTTGAGCATTGAAAAACTCGAAAGATTACCAGTGACAATGTCAGAACGACCTGTCAGTGAATGGATAATACATGGGATAATAAATATTCCAATCTCAACCTTCAGGTTTCAATACTGCCAAAAATATATACAGGCTGGCATGTACGAGAAATTGGGAAAGGGGTACATTAAAACAACATGGAACCTGCCCTATTCACATGCATGTGTCAGTAATAAAGGACAGAAAGTGTTTCTTAGTGGCAATAATTGTGCGATGTCACTAAGCGGCACGCTTCTGTGTAACGGAATTAGTTTGCATGGAGCCTGTGAAGGGAATTCATACAACCTTTCATGTCACCAGCAAGGCGCACCTGCAACAGAGATAGAACCATTCTTTCAAAGACTCTACAATGGGAGTTACATTCTAATTGTAGATCGCAGATGTTGTAGTCTTATGCCCGGGACTCCTTATCTCGTAACTACGACTGCGAAGGTCAAGTGCTGTGGAGGCTCATTGTTCCCCAGCTCCTTTCCAGACAGGGAGGCAAGGGCATGGCCCAATTTGAAAATTACTTCTATTCGAATAGATACTTTAAGCAGAATGAAAACAGTGCTTCTTCAGACGCCTACAAGGCTCACGTCATCAAAAGAAACGTATGATCTACAAGTCGCAAGGACGACTGCAGAGATACATTCATTGTTATCAACTAATTCCCCCATACATTTCGCAGAAATCCTGAATGAAATCTTAAATATTTCTGATACCAATGGGGTCTCAAAGGTATTTAAGACAGTATTTTCGATGGCATTAACACCATTCAAAGCCATACTGGGTATTTTTCCAGATTTCGTCCATTCGATTTTTGGCGGACTTCCCCTGATCTTGGGACTAATTGCAGGAATCCTATTCTTAGTCCTTATTTTTCGTTATGGCAACCCATGTCACAGACAAAACTCTTGCGACAAGGGAAGAAACAATCCTAGCCATTGGATACCGGGACCGGATATCAAAAATCCTGGGACTCTCCCGGCTTAGAGACCTGAACATGACTTTGTTTCTATCATTTCGACCAATGTGGCAAAGGTGTGTTTTACCTGTATTAAGGTGTCTGCTATGCGGAGAAGAATGCGTGTTAGACACCTGTCTGACGCTACAATCGGATGCGCCAATGGATGCAGAAACATTGTTGAGCCCGATCATGGTTCACGCTTTGTGCTGCCCTCAAAGGCTACCAATCCTGATGACGGCATTCGTGGAAGCTTCACCACTACGATTGAGGGGTAGTGAAGTTCAAGATGAAAGCAACATCGAACAGGTACGACCTTCTGTCATCAATGCGAATCAGAATGTCAATGGAGACAATCATGCGCACGAATGCATGGTTACACCTTTTTCCGAGTTAGTGGAACTTTCCCAGGAAGCTGTTGACAGCTTTTTCGAAAGCCTAAATTATATGATGTTCTCACCAGAGCAGAAATAGGGACTTTTGAGCAAGCTCGCACACGGCGTTCCCTGAATTCGGCCTTCAACTTTAAAAATAAAGTCACATGAACAATTTCACCTCCAGTTCACGGACAGCAATTTTCAGCAGCCCCAAAATATTTTTGCATATTTTTCGGGACAATATCTTCTGCTTAAAGTAAGAACTATTCTTAGAGAACTAAGGTTTCTAAATTTTAGATAGCTTATAGACATTAGCTGCCCGCTGGTATGTTCATAAATATTTTATTCTGTGATGGAATGGTCTCGAACTTTTTTTCTGTATTAAGAGCCATTTCATGTGTAAATTATCATATACCAAATAGCAATAATGTATACAAATGCGTGATTACTTTGGCATTATTCTACAGCTTGAGTGCATACAATACATATGATTGCAATTCTTCCGTATATTTGAAAAATTTCAAAATGCATTTATGTATTTTGGGGTGGTAAGGTATACACTATACTCTATAGTATGTTTACTATGCATAGATTAGTAAATATGTCCATAGTTAGCGTGGAGTGGGTGTGATGTATTCCTATAGGTTCTGAATCGATCCCCCTATTCCTGACCCTATTCTGGTTAAACAAACCAACAAGTTAACTAGCAGTCAGCCCATGAGGCAGATACCGTTATCTGACGCAGTCACACTACGGCACAGGAACGTGTTATCTGATTAGGTCATAACGCTTGCGATCTAATTAGACACGCGATATTCCTCCAGCCCCTGATAAGGCATACGGAGTTCTCATAACAAATCAAACCTATGACAACCTGGGCAAAACCCTGCGGCCATTGTTTTGATTTCACCGAGAACTTCAGCAAAAGAATGTGCTAACGAGCAAGTCGTATGACATCCTTATTGATGTATCTATGTCCATCCTTACGTCAATCTCGGCACCTTAAAGGTATAAATATTACCGATATTGCCCTATGCAAACACACGCGGTGGTGACGAGACGGAGCAGCCATACTTGCCGAAGCCCAGAGCAGAGCAGACCCCGCTGGCGCAGCCCCGCCTTCCTGACGCGCTGAAATCGAGCAGCTGCCCATTTCTCCTGCCGAGAAATCCAGCACCGGCGCTTCCGGGTAGCCCTCGCAGGCAGCCTGGAATATCGAGACCAGAGAGAGAGATACCATCCCTCATTCAACCTAGATTCCAGGTACAGAACTGAACAACCCCTCGCAGAGAATTCTTTAGTTATTCACTTGGCAAAAACAAACTTAACTTAAACTGTAACTTTCTATTCCCGCCCACGTATTAGGCTTAGGTCAGGTACACGGGTTAGGCGTATTTAGAAACACCAGTTGAGTACGTTTAGTCAAATGTATATGTGTATGTAATATATTTTATTCATTTTAAAACATCTTATGGCTTAGAAACCATATCAATGTTTTTACAGTATTATTTCATACTATTGCTTTTAATGTATGCACTTTACTTAACTATAAGTATTGCAATAATATCGATCCATTTCTCTTGTATGAGAAAAGAGACTGATCAATAAATAACACCTTTTTATTGAACACGCCCGTCTCTTCCTTTTCTCTACATTCTGATGAGACTAAGAATGCACGTACTGACTGAGTAAAATAAATTGCCTTTTGTTCACACGACTCTCGAGATACACTCTTGATTAGGGGAGAGCAAAGTTGTCATGTTCTATGGTTGTCAGAAACTAAATCCCTTCTTGTCTAATCAGGGAAGTTAATTCCTTCCTGAACATTCGAGAAAGTTTCTAGTGAACTCTGAGCTAGCTGGCAAACCCAAAACTTTAAGTCTAATATCGACAGTAGTAGACCTAGTTAACGTCTGGTCTAGGCCTTTACTATTGAAGGTATTATTCCAATGCGCAGAGCCTATTGGGATAATAGGAACTACACTACAACAACATAAAATATGTGTCTATCGGCAGACTACCACCGAGCCACTGATGTTACTCCTTGACTTTCAGATTGCCATTATTAATATTCCTACTGCTGTAGAAGCAGTAGCTTCTTCATCTGCTGTGGAGAATGTTGCAAGGCTGCAGGTTCAGTGCTTTGCTGACAGCATAAATGGAAAAAGAGGACTACATATTGCCAATAGAGAGTTTGTACTTGCCAAGAAAGAGGCAGGAGAGTCATTATTACAGTCCCAAGTGCCCTTCTCAGCCAGGCATGTGTTTTCCAACATGCTTCACTTTTTATCACACATAAGTAATGTTCTGGCTCGGAAACTGATTTAAGTGAATGAGTTGAAAAATCGAAAATCTTTATTTGGATTAGAAATCCATAAAGGATACATATGTTAAAAACAATATCATAAAGAATTTAAAAAGGCCTAATATGAGGATGCAGTAAAATAGTTAATTAAAAAAAGTGGATGAGTCACATTAAGTTATTAGGAGCCTTTGGTTGTGCAAGGACACATACCTCATAGGGCCATGACTTGACTAATATGCAGCCTTTCAATTGTTCCATATAATTTGGAAAATCTTTCTAATAGTTCTCAACCAAGAAGTACCATATTCCAAGACTATTTTTATTCCTAAATTAGAATCGAGCCACCGTGGATTTACTGACTCCATTAAAAAGGTAGACATTGGTCATAATGTTCGCTTCTTGCTCCTCCATCCCCAAACACAATGTGGTAGAAGTTCTGCCCATTGTACAAAAAGTGCATTACAGTCAATGCACTGAAGATAATGGTGGATGGGACATCTGCCACGTTTTGACTGAGTACCCTGCCTGCCAAATGCTCAGGTCCCCCGTCTTTCTGAAAGTGCTTTTTAGGGCAGTTAGGAGAGTCTGTTCCAGCATATTTATACTCACTTATCAAATGTAGATCTGCTCACACTGTCTGATGTATGGGCCAAAAAGACATACTTGCACAACTCTTACTACCACGCAAAGGAGTTGGATTTAATGCAGAGTGCACTAATGGCACAAGAAAGACAAGTATTCCTGAGCCTAAGCAAGGTGCGAGGAGGTGTTAATAAAAGTTCACAGGGTGCCCACATGGTATTGATCAGGGCTCCAAGTGATACAGAGACATAGACATGAAGCGATAGCTAAAGCTTAGCCTAGGTTTGTTTTCATCCGGATGTCATGAAATTAGATGGCAAAGTGACACACAGACCCCTACTATCATATCCATACTGCAAACACACACCTCTAACCAAACATATAGGTCTGCCAGTAAACTTTGCATGCTTGTAGCACTTGTGCGTTTATAAAAATGCCAAACAACAGAAACGGAAGATCCCCTGTGCTTGCTGAGAGGGTCCACTTATGAAGGATGCCAAATATGTTGTTGCTGACTGTTGTGATGTCCAGCCTCAGGCAGGGTTGAGGGACGGGTTGTACAGGTCGCTAAATGAGGACACTTGGAAACGAGAGGTCGGGTTTTATGCGGCTTCTCCAAGGCTATCTGATTTTAATGGGGTGTAAAGTGGGAGAAAAGACAATCTGTCTTAAAGTCACAAGACCAGGTGCTGATTTTTTAAATGAAAAATAAAAGTTATACGAAAAAACAAAAGTCCCCTTTGTCTTAAATATCCTTGGAGAAATAGGGACATCATAGGAAAGTCTCTAGGGTTCCCTGTTTCGGGTGAGGGCCCTTCACGTCAGGTTCTCCTTCCTCCTGGGCTTGTCTAGTGTCACAGTGGTTCTTAAGCTATCCCAAAAGGTTTTTTTGTGTTAGAAAAAAAACAAACAGAACAAGACGGGATCGGTCGTATGTTTCACTTTCCTGGGGTGCTAACCGTCACCAACATGCCAGGGCGACACCACGTGTGAGGGAAAAGGAGTGGGGGATTTTCCTCTACATTTTTTCCGTGCTCTCCCCGATCACACTGTGCCTCCCTTTACCCCCCTCTCTGCCAATCTTTTAAAATATTGCAGTCAAGGCACTTGCCTGGAGCCAAGGGCCTGCGGGACCGAAGCAAGGGGTATCCTGACGTTCTGTGGTTCCCAAGAACGTCTGGATACCTCCGCGTGTTCTTTGTGGTAGGTCGGGCCTGCTCCCTGGTCTTATCCTTCTTTGCCGCTACTCTGTGTCGCGTCTCCTTCTCACCTGTCCCTCTGGTCTCTCCCAGATCTCCGCCTCCAACGATTCCATCTTCTGGTGCTGCCTTTTCTCCCTCCAGTGGTTCTGCGTCTAATGTCATCGATGTGCACGCTATCATGCCCCGTTCGCTGACCTCTTCCTCTAGTTAGCGAACGTTGGGGGCCATCTTGGAGTTCCGGGCTAGCGGGAGCTCCGCATTACACTGACATGTCTTTGTACTTTTTCCCCATTTTCCAAATCCACACTGTGGTGACTTAATATTGGGTGAGACAGGAGTACTTGGGCCCAGGCTAACCGCTACCCTGAGTAACCTACAAAAACCAAGGTATATCTGAAAAATACACACACAGGGAGTCCAGAGTGGTGTGAGTTGCATGGCCCCCACTCCATGTAAGATTTTGCTTGTTTTTCTCAAAGTGCTACCTTGTGAGATTTCAGTTCTTAAATCAATAAATTGTGAAAAACATCAATAGAATCAGGGGGCATGCTGGGGACTGTGTAGCAATATAATACAATTTATAAAGCGTGCAGCTGCGTCAGAAGAAGCGTCTCGGTGCTAGCAGCAAGCAAAATGTCCAGTAATACAAAACAAATAAACTAAAGTGACAAGAATTAAATACAGATGAAAGCCTTAAGAATATTTTTTTAAACAGTTTCGGAAGGGGCCAAACGTAAACTTAGTGGGAGAGAGTTCCAGACTTTGGATGTAAGGAAATCAAACTATCTGCCCCCTCTTCTAGCTTTACAAACCTTTGGGACTTGGAGCAGTTTAGAATGATTAGATCTAAGGGTTCTGACCTGGTGATAGGGTTTTAATCTAATGGTTAAGTAAAGGGGTCCTTTCCAGTCAAGTTAGCGCCTCAATTTGAATGCGCTTGATCACAGGTAGCCAATTAAATTGACGTAAGTAAGGTGTCACTAATTGTTCAAAAGGAATTTTCAAAATTAGTCGAGCAGCTGCATTTTGATCAATGTGAAGAAGTTGAATCAAATAAGTAGGGAAGTCCAAATCGAGGCTGTACACATAACCAAGTCTAGAAGTTACCATAGAGTGGACAATGATTTTTCAAGCATGCTCTGAGACCAAGTGCAACATTCTCTTTGAGGATTTGAGAGCAGCAAAGCAACAAGAGAAAATGTCCTTTGATCTGAAGGTCAAAAGAAAGATTATTATCAAATTTGACACCCAGATTTGTTACTGTTGAGGTGAGAGTGGGGAGAGAACCAAGCTCAGCCGACCACCAATTGCTGGGAACTGGGGAGCACTTTGTCCCGAAAAATAGGATATCCGTTTAATCAGAGTTTAATTTGAGACAATTACTGCCTATCCAATGAACAGCTGATTTTAGGCACTATTTAAATTAAATCAGGGTCTCCTCATTATTCTCTGATCCAGAGAGAAATATGTGTGAGGAGCCATTAGACAACTGAATGATAAGTAATAGTATAACCAGTTGAGCATAATTATAGTGGCGACAGAGGTTGATGGAGTAGAACGATGAGCACCTTCAAAAGACGAGAATTCCTGTATTTAGATACTGAGTAACCCACAATCCCAATATTATATCTTCTACCTAAGATGCACAAAGATATAGATGATCCTCCTGGGAGAATTAGAGTTTTTTTCCATCAGACGTTTATCTGAAAAAACACCAATATACATAGATCATTTTCTGTTTCCTTTAGTTGAGGCCATCTCCAGTTAGCTAAAGGATAGCACTGATTTCATCCTCAAACCGTATGATCATTTTGTAAAAGTTGGAAACTATGTTATACAGTTCAATCTGAACAGGTTTAATTAAGTATATACACCACCATTATGGGATTCAGACTTCCAAAAAAGTTACATATTAAAGTGAAATTAAATATAAGATAGAAAAGTGGGGCAGGGAGTTGGAATATATACGTAAACATTTCACTGGTAGCGCTAGCATTAGTGTAGTTATGTTAGGTCTGACTTTCCAGTGTAAAGGCATTTTTTTTTGTAAAACCTTTATTGAAATATGCAGAGCATTACATGCGCAGGCCTACAACCACAGGGGCCGGCCGCAAACTCAGAAAACCGATTCAGGAGGTAAGCATATATATACGATCGAGCAATAGCAACGAGACAGGCACGGCATGTGGTTGTATAAGCCACGTAGCAAGGATATCCCGGGTTTCATTTTATAGTTATAAAAGGCAGTAGGGGCTGCGCTATAAATGGCGGCACACCACATAAGTTTAAAAATGAGATGGGGGTGACGTACCCCGCAACGCAATCAGGACCAGGTAATGAGCAATATAGCCAGGGACCCTCTACGCCCGCCGAGGCAGACAAGGAGCGAAAGTCAATTTGACAGCAAGCGATTTAGCTAGAGCACCATCCCGAGAACCCACCCTCCAGAAACAGGAAGGTATAGGCAAGTGTAGACGCCAGATAGTGGAGGAAATAAGATAAAGAAGACAGCAAACCCTACTGAAGAAAGGAAAGGACCCCCCCTGAAGGGAAGAAGAAAGGAAAAGAACAAGGACCAGGACCCTAGAACAAAACAAACTAAAATAACAAACCCCTCCCAACACCCGCCACCCTACACCACTGTAATGGCTACGGCCTCTCCCACTAACAGCGTGCCTGTCACCCAGAAACTACCCCAAGGAAAGGGAGAAAAGAAAAGCGGAGGAGGAGAGCAATAAACACACTCCCAGACCCCTTTACCCCCCGCCAGCAGCGATCCCCCCAAAGTACAATGTCAACTATTAAAGGCAAGAACTGAACACGTACATGTGGAGGACTCCAACAGAAAAACCACCCGACTCCCTATAATATACACGATACATATCCGGCATCAATCACGTAAGACAGGCAACCCCTGAAGCCAAAGTCAACCCTGACCAGTCCGATCCTTCACAAAGACCCATATTGCCCAAGCCACAGCAATCACAAAAAAAGCGAAGCATCGAAGACAGTTCAAAACAATGGCGACGGATCGAGAAGAGGAGACAAGATGGCGGCATCCGAAAAGTCGACAATAGAAGATGAAGAAGGAAGGCGAACCTCTTCCACAGTCACTGAGGAGTTGTCTTTGGCGGTAAAAACCTTGAGCAACGATAATACGTCGAGCAGGAATGGAGCCGGGGAAGCCAACGGCGAACACAGGTGCACCATCTACGGGGCCAGAGTCCTCAAAAGCCGCTAAATCAGGCCTCTGCCCAGGGACCTTCAAATAGCACAGAGAACAATCCTCGGGGACCAAGGAGTGCTGAAAACACAACTGAACATCCCCGTCCGGTCTCAAGTGTACATTGTCCAGCATTACAGACATCCGATGGCACAGGACAGCGAAGTGAGAATGGAGCGCCCCTATTGCGGCCATTACAGACCTCAGCGATGGCCTGCCGTCCGTCCCCCTCATCCCCTCCGGAAAGAGACGAGGCAGGATTTGGGCCCCTGAAACGCCGTCCAGGAACAGGCACACACAGAGCCGAAGACGGCAGCCGGCGCTCACACAACAGGCAGATACAGTGTTTCGCCACTCGCAGGGACCAGCCAGTCAACCCCGGCCAACCAGTAGGGTCTCCGGGCATAGGACCCCCGACCGTGGTCACCGATATCAAGAGCGTCACTGCGCCATGTCCTCGGATGAAGCCGATCACTCGGTTGCCAACTGGAACGAAAGGGAGCGCACCAAAGTCGGAAGACCGGACGGACCCCCGGTCCCACAGCCCATGCTGTTCACTGCCAGCCCGGAAGGGCCAGAAATCGAGGTCCCGGCGGAAGCCCTGGAACAGGCCGAGAAGCAAATTCGACGTAACTTCGTCACCCGGTAAGTTGGAGGGTCCGAGTTCGCACCGCTGGGGTGAGGAGCACTTCATACGTGCGGGAGTCCGGCGTATACGAAGGACAAAAGACAGGATATACTAGCTGCCGGCGGAGGTCGGCGGAGCCAGGAGCTTATGCGGCCATCTTGCCGCCAGGATTTTCGCCTCCCCCTGTAAAGGCATTTTTGATCTTTAATAACTTTGGCACCGTTCGATGTATCTGCACAATTTATTTTTTATTTTTCTCTGATTCCTTAATGGAAAGTTTAAAGTTGATCCCCCAATTTCCCATTTTTAATCCTGTAGAAAACTGCTCTCCAATACAGAAAAGAAAGGACTGAACATTACCCATTACCCAGTTAGAGCTTTACTCAGAAAGCATGCTCTTCATTATTTGACAGGAAAGAAAGGACTGAACATTACCCATTACCCAGTTAGAGCTTTACTCAGAAAGCACGCTCTTCGTTATTTGATATAAGTGCATTCACCAGTTTGACAAATCTGCATTTAAAAAGGTGCTCAGGATGGTCATCTGGTTAGTGGTAATACTCCTAGAAAAGTGAGCGTTATCTAGTCCGTTACGTACTGCAGGACTCCCACGGTACCAAAAATGTTTTAATTCTCTAATCTCATTGACTGGGAAAGCCCGTCAGCCAGTGGAGAACTGCTGTAGCGGGGCATCGAGTACTCTTATTGGGCAGTTCCAATTCTGTATCAAAATGTTACAGCAGCCATTAAATGATTTAGGGACTCAAGGGACCCAAGTTTCATGGAAGCAGCAGATCTCCTTGGAGCTAAAAAATGCAATCCAGTAGCCATCTTTGAGCATTCAAGGACATGTAGGAAGCTGGCTCTGTAGTTGTATAGTGTACAGGGCTCAATGTAAACCCAAAGTGCTACATTAGTTGAAGTGTAGCGAACAGCCTTAGGCCTAACACAGAAGAGTGTAAAACATTTACTGCACCCAAATTAACCAATAACTGACACATGACTCAAAAAGGAGATCCATGCCAATTTTGTGGAAAAAAGCTTGAGTTTTATTTTAAGCCCAATATCCCCGCAAAAAGGTAAGTATGTTTTTCAGGAAAAATACTTTATTTTTCGAAAGTCGACACTATGCAATTTTCAAACAGTTCAATGTTAACCTATGGAGTAAAACAACAATGCAGTTTCACAGGTAGGTACCCAACTTACAATCCCAGTCTTCGGTCTGCAGCGGGCAAGGTTCAGGTAAGCACAAAGTGTGCACCACCCGCAGCACAGGCGTGGCAAGGTGCAGAGGTCAAAGTCAGAGATAGTGCTAATGCGTTTCAATCGATACTGGGGGTGCTTGAAGCCACGCTGCTTGCAGGTAAGTAAATTGTTTGCAGAAGGTTAGAGCAAGCATGGGGGACAATAATGCAGCACCAAACATACACCACCTGCAACACAGTGGCAGCCGAGTGCAGGGTGCAAATACAGCATCAGGCAACCACTGCTTTTCAATGGAGGAACTTGGATTTGAAAACAGGCTGCAGCCACAAACTGGAGGTACATGCCGGAGACCAGCAACAGCAGAGGTAAGGGGGGATACTGTAGGTCGAAGGGACAATGTCAGTCAAGCTCCCCAAGGTCCAGGGGCTTCGGTTGCAGGGGTGTCCTTTGACTTTGGGTTTTCTTATCGGAGTTGGCCGCAGTCGGTGGGAGCCTTTGGATTCACACTGCAGGCGTCGTCATGGAGTTCAGGAGGGGTCGGCCAATGTTGGACTTGGACTCCGGATCGCTGGGGAACCTTTTCTGGATCGGTGGGCCGCCTGGACACATGCCGGAAGTGTCAGGTGCAGAGTGGTCAAGGATTGTGGATCCGGGTGGCACCAGAGTCCTTAGTGTTGTTTTCTGTGTGGACATAGCCCCTGTCCCCTGGAGTTCAGGTCTTCTTCAGAGACAGGCAGTCATCCAAGGGTTTGTGTAGATTGACGACTGCTGGACAAGCATAGTTTTATTCGCATGGTTTTTTAGGGCTGCAGACAGGCCGGTAGGGCTCGGGGCAAGTCAAAAGGCATCTTCAGTCTTATTCTGCACAGCGTCTTCTTCGTCCTTTTTAGGTCTCGGCTAGCCGCGCGAAGTGCGTCTCCGCCGAGAACCTTTTGTCGGCATGTGTGCTTCCCAGGAGACAATCCTGGCCGCGCGCATCGCCTTGGAGGCGATTTCAAACTGACACGCGCACGCCAACGAGCGCTGTGGCCAGGCGCTGTCTCCTGGGAAGCACACACGCATGCGCATACACACACACAAGCGCCCACGCACGCACATACATACAGAGACACCCCCCCGCACACATACACACACGCGCGCACACACACACACGAGTGCACCCCCCCTCTCCCCCGCCGTCGCACACATGCATACACACACAAGCGCGCACACACACACACACACACACACACACACACACACACACACACACAACGAGGGAACCAAGCCCCAGCCCTTTTCAACTTACCAGGTGAATTCTGAGGGACTCCGCTCTCCTTCTGGCGTCGCGAGACGCTTTCACTCCGCCTTCTCTTCCGGTCCGGACGCAGCCACGCCCCCGTCACAGGCGACTTTGCCTGACTTCCGGTGAGGCTGCTGGGCTCGTGAGTAACAGTGACTTCCTTGTTTTTCCTCACTCTTCCCACTCCCCAGCGCTCTCCATGTTTAAAGCTCGTCCGTTGCTAAGTTCTCCTTTGTGCATCCAACCAAGAGAAACCCAAATATCATCCTTACATAATACTCCGCTTATCTAGACAAGATAAATTAGAAATATAATACAAGGCAGCTAATTCTGACCCGAACCTCTTTAAAGTGAATTGAAAGCTACACTTGAAGGTTGCCACTCTCATCTGAACTCCGTCTGCCAGCTCGATTACTGTGGTCACTTAGGGCGCGGAGGAGATGCAGATCAGGTCCCTTGGTCAGGGAACTGAAGCATCCTGCAGAGATGATTTAGAGATGCGGAAACCTGTTAGTGAATCGATATGGACTGATCCGCTTGCCCAATCTGACATGTAATTAAGCCGAGGATGGTGACCACGAACCAGTGAGGGCCCGAACAGACGGCTCAGAGTTTGCCTTTGCACAGTGTGGGAAGCCATCAAGCGGGTGGATGGGTGTCATGGAGCGGGTGATGGTGTTCATGTCATACCCGGTGCTGTGTGTGATTCTCCTTTGTCCCTATCTTGGCGGTAGTGCTGCAGGCATTAACAACGGTGGTATGGGATTGGCCAAAGTAAGCAGGACTCCATCACAAACCTTTTTGAAGTACATCATACCCGAACTGGGACCGTGAGATTATTGACGTCGATGCCACATTACTCTATATAGGGCTATGTTTTCACACTGAGGGAGTCATTACATATTGGCTGTGAAAACGGAGGTAACAACAAGTGCGAGATTTCAAGTTTTCCAAACTTTTCCCCAAGACTAATTGGTTTTGTGAGTGAACATCCACAAGGGTGAGGGGATCTACTTGGAAGAACCCAGAAAACGGGTATGTTTGTTGACTGTGCTGAAGGGGAAGTCATAAAGGCCCAATATTCGAACACCCAGGATTACCTGGTGAGGCAGCAACAAGTTGCCAGGTGGAAACAAACCAGGTGAAATTGAGTGGGTGTCCGTGTACAGAGCCGATAAGAACCCTTCAGCTCTCTCTGGCTACTGTAGTTAGCCATACACATTACGCGACTTTGAGCTATTGGCATTGTAAATGACAATGACTTTTATTTATGTTTTGGTTTTTAAAACATAAATAAAAGACCTTGTCATTTACAATGTCAAGACCTTAAACTCGCGTTCATGTACAATGCTAATAGCTCTAACTTTTGCAATGCCGAGACCATTGCATTGTAAATGCTTGTTCTTCTTCGGTCAGCTGGAACTAATACAGGCTCTGAGGGAGCCTCCTAAATACTAGATTTAGGGGTGTTACAGGTAGGGGCCAATGGGTCTCTTACCTGGGGTGACTACACCCACTATTATGCCACCCTCCTGTGGGAGGGGGTGTGGTTCTAACCCTGATTGGAGGAGTCTCCCACCTTCAAGATGGTAGGGACTAAAAGGTGTACTTCACCTCGCCTCCTTCACCTTAGGGGTGGAGCTGGCAGAGGTGGGTACACCTCCTATTCTTCCTAGGTTTTCACCCCCATAGTGGGGGTCTAAACCGGGGGCTGCCATCTGTTGTTAGCAGCAGGGGCTGGGGGTCGCAATACAAAGCCAGCAGGCCTTTGAAGCTTCCCTCTCAAGCACTGTTCCCACCCTGGGGGAGGAGGTGTGACACCTCCAACCAGGATGTGCTTGGTGTCTGGTCCCAGAGAGCAGAGGCTCTCAACCCAGGGGTCTAGAAATATGTCTGCTGGTGGCAAGCTGCCTAAAGCCAGTTTGTGGCCTCATCAGAGTTGTTAAGTTTTCAGGGGGCACCTCAGAGGTGCCCTCCGAGTACATGTTTCAATAAATCCCACACTGGCATCAGTGTGGGTTTTTTGAGAGAAGTAGTCTGGTACCAAAGACTCCTGAGTCCAGAGAAGCCATCATGATGTTATGAAACTCGAGCTGTTGAGTTTCCAGCCCATGTACTCTCTATGGCTTCCCTGGAACACACAATAACAAAGAATGAACTTCAAAATGTAGGGCCATATGTGCTCATGCAGATATGCCCACACCTGTGGTACAGTGCACCCTGCCTGAGGGCTGTAAGGCCTGCTAGCTGGGTGACTTACCTATACTTAAGGCAGTGCTAGTTGGCATGGCACACAGGCAGTGTGCCATGTTGGCTTTGCTTTTTTGTCTGTACCAAGCCATGCATGCTGCAGTGGCAGTCTGCATGGCCTAGGTAAGGGGTCCCTAGGGGACCCTCTTCAGTCCCAAGGCCCTACGTACCATTTACGAGGGACTTACCTGAAGGGCCAATTGTGGAATCGTTTTAATGGAAGTAGTACTGGCACAGGGGACCCTGGCACTACATTGGCAGGGACCCTGTGCACTACAATTGAAACCACATCAATTTCCAGGCAAAAAGTGGGGGCTAACCAGGTCAAAAGAAGGCACTTTCTCACAGGACATAATAGAAAACTCACTTGCTTTTTGCTGTAGTCTCTCCAGGCCTAATTATACAGGAGACCAGCTGCTCTTTTTGCTAAAATGTCAGGACAGAGGTGGAATGAGTTGGTACCTGTAGTACTGAAGCTGTTCAGAACTGCTGGTAACCAGTGACAGTAAATACTGCTGTCTACAACAGGCTGAAGACTCCTCCCCAGGTTGATAGTGACAGCTCTGTTACTACTTTTCTAATAACAGTCATTTTCTTTGCTTCCCTTCGGACAGAAATGTCTGAAGGCTTCCCAGTGCTAAGAGACCAATACCGTAGGCGAGACAGAAGTGGATTAATAGTACTGATGGAACAGCCAAGTTTTGATCGCTTTCCGGAAGGCTGCTTCCATTTCCAGGAGTGTAGATACGCGTGGCAGTGAATTCCACAGCTTGGGTGCTAGATGAGTGCAGGATCTGCCTCCCCTTCTGGCTTTCCTGATTCTGGTAGTTTTTATCAGCTATTCGGAGCTGGATCTGAGGCTTCTGTTTGGGACATAGGGGTTTAACAGGTTTCTGATTTTACTTGGGCCCTTGTTGTGTAAGGTTCCGTGTGTCATACAGACTGCCTTGAACTTAATTCTGGCCTAATTTGGAAGCCAGTAAAGTGCTTCAAGATGCTTTCTGGCTGATTCCTGGATTTGGACCTTGCACAGTAGGCTTGCTGCCACGGTCTGGACCACCTGGAGTCTATTGATAACTTATTTTGGTGCCCCTTGGAAGAGTTAATTTCCATAGTCCAAACGTGATGTGACCAGGTAGTGGACTTCTGTCTTTCTGAGCAGTATTGTTTTGCTCCTTCTTCCCTTGTCCCGACTCCATCTGACATTCTCACCGCAATGCTACAATCCAGGCTCCCTAATTTGAGGGACTATATCTAGGCCCCTTACATGCAGATGGTCCATGTTATGCGTCATCAGTTTCAGAGTATCTGGTGTATTAAACCCCACAACACTGTACGCCCCATTCCTGCCAACCTGGGAGCTGTAACTAGCATGCACACAGGGATTAACTAATTTAATATCCTGTAAGGTTATAAGGCTAAGTGCAGGGATGGCCCGAAACACATCTAATAAACATGTTTGATTTAGTGGCAACTGACATACTGGATCTGGAAATAAAGATGAATTCTGAGGGTGCCTGGGGCGACAGTACATTGCAATTCACAAACATTCCTCTGGATTTAGTTACCTCTGTCATGCTAGTTGGTTCAGGCAGGAAAGACCTCTCACATTTTCTTCCAAGTGCTCTTAATTAGAGGTGACCTGCCGGAATGACTATTTCCCAGATTGTTTCCTACATCTGAAGTTGAGACTCTCTCTGTTCCCCTTTAGAGAGGCATGATTAGGGGAAAATTGCTGCAGGCTTAGTTATTGGCGTATAGAACACTTAGCTCGAAACCTGGCCGATCACCATTGCTAAGGGGGCGGAAGCCAGTGATGGAGCAAGGATTCGCACATGAAGCGACTTGCTCGTATTCATGAACCTCGAATAACGTTAACAAAGTAACAAACATGTTTGTTTTACTAATTTTGCATATTTTACCTTTACACGGGGTGTCCGAGTGAAGCTTGCTTATGTTTCTACTAATTCTAATACGCTTGCATCTAAAATGGCTGCTGCTATGCGAGGGTTTCTATTGCGCATGCGTCTGTCATACTCACGCGACATGACGTATTCGTTATTTGGAGGGAAGCTGCCGCTTCTGCGCACTAGGGCTAATATGGTTGCTCTATGCTCTCACATGCGAGAAGCTTGCCTTGCTGGTTTCGCCAAGCTGTTCGTTCTGCCTAATCCTAATGCTATAGTTAAAATTAAGATAATGGGTATAGAGTAGAAATACATGGTATACAGTGTATTCATTTATTTTCTGTTCTAAAACTGTTTATTTTCCATTTCATGTTACACTTTGAAAACTGGCCTGTCTCGTAACGCTGTACTCCATGTTTGTCGAAACTGCGACTGCGCGAGAATCGCAAGTCTCTGGAACAGTGACCTTTGGACTCTATCCAAGGAGTGACTGATTGAGAAGATGCTCCTGGGAACTTGTGCCTATGAACTCAAATTGTATACAATGTGTTTTTCAATAGAACATCCATTGTTAGGTGGAATGAAGACATCATGAGAACCTGAATTTGATGGGCGGGAATGTAAATTTGAATAAGAGATGGTAAAAGTCTAAGATTTGGTATGGTGTGACGACCTCTCCTCCTCTTTTGTCCAATCGAAATTGGGGATCCTTGCACTTGCAACATTGGGGGGTGGTACACTGACCTGGAAAGTAGTATAACTAGCGTAGGTTTAGCTAGAGAAATTGTCCGACTTGTCCGAATAGCTGACCTGTCACTGACCCAACACACTCAATAGGTGACTAAGAGCAGAGGGCTGCGGAGCACTCTGTCAGAAGATTTGCTGACCCAATAGGGGTTCGGGAAGCCGAAGTGCTGGCGGAGCACTTTGTCCGTGAATCCAATAACCCAATCAGGGTCCTGGCTGATTACTTGCAGATAGGGAGTAGCGCAGGCGTTGCAACTGAACTGCGGGTGCTGGTCTTAACCTTTGGTGGTTCGGTCCTGATCCAAATCTGGTTTATCCTGTCCCGATTCTGATCTGCATCTGCATGCCTACTGGCGACTGCAACCTTTGGGGTTTCTGTCCTCAACTGACCCGTGGCCAGGGTTAGTCTTCACACCATTCTAGGTAAATATAAATCTGTGTGGGTATCGTCATTATATTTCTGTGTATCCTTTTCTTTACCTTCCCTAAATCGACAAAAGCTTTGATTGCATATGTTCCTTTTCTTACCCTTCCCTTGTTAATGATCAAATCGTCATCTGATTTAATAGTGTGTTCCATTTTCTTACCTTCCCTATAGTTATATGCTCAAATTATTTTTTGTGTATGCATATGTGTCTCGTAACGCTGTACTCCATGTTTGTCGAAACTGCGACTGCGCGAGAATCGCAAGTCTCTGGAAGAGTGACCTTTGGACTCTATCCAAGGAGCTGACTGATTGAGAAGATGCTCCTGGGAACTTGTGCCTATGAACTCAAATTTTATACAATGTGTTTTTCAATAGAACATCCATTGTTAGGTGGAATGAAGACATCATGAGAACCTGAATTTGATGGGCGGGAATGTAAATTTAAATAAGAGATGGTAAAAGTCTAAAATTTGGTATGGTGTGACGACCTCTCCTCCTCTTTTGTCCAATCGAAATTGGGGATCCTTGCACTTGCAACATTGGGGGGTGGTACACTGACCTGGAAAGTAGTATAACTAGCGTAGGTTTAGCTAGAGAAATTGTCCGACTTGTCCGAATAGCTGACCTGTCACTGACCCAACACACTCAATAGGTGACTAAGAGCAGAGGGCTGCGGAGCACTCTGTCAGAAGATTTGCTGACCCAATCGGGGTTCGGGAAGCCGAAGTGCTGGCGGAGCACTTTGTCGGTGAATCCAATAACCCAATCAGGGTCCTGGCTGATTACTTGCAGAGAGGGAGTAGCGCAGGCGTTGCAACTGAACTGCGGGTGCTGGTCTTAACGTTCGGTCCTGATTCAAATCTGGTTTATCCCGTCCTGATTCTGATCTGCATCTGCAAGCCTACTGGGGACTGCAACTTTTGGGGTTTCTGTCCTCAACTGACCCGTGGCCAGGGTTGGTCTTCACACCATTCTAGGTAAATATAAATCTGTGTGGGTATCGTCATTATATTTCTGTGTATCCTTTTCTTTACCTTCCCTAAATCGACAAAAGCTTTGATTGCATATGTTCCTTTTCTTACCCTTCCCTTGTTAGTGATCAAATCGTCACCTGATTTAATAGTGTGTTCCATTTTCTTACCTTCCCTATAGTTATATGCTAAAATTATTTTTTGTGTATGCATATTATGTTCCTTTTTCTTACCTACTCTTTGATGAGTGCTTAAAGGGGGTGTTATATAGCATGCTCCATTTTCTTTACCTACCCTTAGACATATGGTGCAAATCCGTTTGAAGTTTAAATAGCATGTTCCTTGTTCTTACCTTTCCTTTACATTGCTAAATGATTGGCATAATATATATTTTGCATAGCTATACATTATTTCTGATTTTCGTTATTGAGAGTCTTATTGTGTTCAATCGATGGATCATGACCATTGATGAAGATTAGATAGAGAGTTTAAAACTTTCCAGTCTGTGGTTATTATATGAGTGCATATGTTATATCGCTACCAAAATTTTAATCTAACTCCCTGATCCAATAGGTTACAGGTATTAGTGACAAGGATTGGTAAGTCAATGGTATAGGACCTAGTAGGTAAAATATCTGGTAGTTAGAGCGTTGTCTACCTGACTTAAGAAATGTGTAATTGATCATGGGCCCAGGTGAGTATGGTAAATTTATAGTCGGGTGACCTGCGCGCTCTATCACCAGGTTCACATTTAGTACCATGGTGTTTGAAGGTGAAACTGGGAAGCTTGAGTAGGTATTAAACAGAAGAGGTATGTGTGAATGTAAGGCGATATTTGAAGAGTACAAAACGAGAATGGGTTAATACATGGACAATAGGAAGATTATTTGCTGTCCATGCCCGCGGTGTGGAATCTGGTAAGGATTAAATATCCGGAAGGCCTGGGTAGAACTTACTCAGTATAGTCTGCTACAGGTAGAGTTACTGTGGTTCTGAAAAGAGCAGTAGAATTATAAGGTGGAATCGTGTGGACATTCAATTGAGTGTCTGCGTTTAAGTTTGAGTGAGAACGGGACCTTTTTTTCCCCAGTAACAAGTACGTTTTCTAACGGTAAAGGTCCTGATAGATGTTATGATCTAGGTGAAGAAAATATGCAAGGCTTGCCAAGTGGGACACAAGTTAGAAATAGTTTGGTTCCTGCCAAGTTCCAAAATGATGTAATGCCAAATGTGTCGAGGTATTAAACTTGTGTATGGTTTGTTTGTATTGTGTGTAGGTTGTGTTGCTTTGTTAGGTTTTTGTCTGGGGCAGTTGGTAAGCGTACGTTGGGGGTATGATGAGTGTTTGGACCGTGGATGTTGGTATGGGAAGACTAGAATGTGTAGGGTTTGGTGTCGGTGAGGGACGCATGGAAGGTTGATTGGAGCGTTCGGTGGGCTGGTAAAAGGTTGCAGATAGCCGTTTTTACCCCGATTTACCCGATACCCTCTTTCTTACACGTCTGCCTAATAGATTGTATACGTGCTATGCTAATGCTGACCCCGGCGTCAGCTGGATTCCATTAAGCCTTAAGGTAAAGCTGCGAACTAACTGCCATGCAGGCACAAGCATGCCATGCAGCGGAAGCACCAGTTCTGCCCCCGACCCCCGAACAAGAGCTTCAAGCCGTTGCCACCAGTGCGAGAAAAGTACGACTAAACTCCTTCTGTTGACCTAAGACTGCGCACGCGCAAAAGAACAGTCCAACGTCGCGAAAAGAAACTGAACGTACGACGTTTTTTGTTGACACTGACAACTACGTCTGCGCGTCGTGCGTGTCATACGTTGCTAATGATAGGGGTTTCTCACTCTTTCTCGTTCGAAAGGCGGGCCTGGTTGGCTGCCGAGTGGGATTGGCTACGCAGCGGATATGGCGCCTCTGTCGGTGAAATGTGGCAGCAGCACCTTGTTTTCAGGGCTTGCCGGAGGCTGTCTTCTATGCTGCTGAGTCCGGGGTATGCTGTGTGTGAGCCGACAGCTGCTGCCCTCTATAACTAGGTCCCTCCACGGGTTCTGCAGGCCTGCGTCTTTCTTTACCGGGTGAGTGTGCTTCTTGGCCAGGTTCTGGAGCCGTCTGCACTCGCGGGCCTTCAGCCGCGTTTCTTTTGTGTCTATTCCGGCTGGAGGTGCTGATGTCAGTCCGCCGAGCCGTGACTCAGCGCTTCTTCCTGGTCCACAGCAACTGTCTTTTTGCGGCTTCGGTCCGTGGTCATTTTGTGTATCAGCCCCCCTCACTAGTTGCTGTTCACCCACTCTGGAGAAGCTCCGCCTCCTACCCTGTGTCCTGCACATGGTATCCCGTTCTACCCAGGCTCCTTTAAACTTATTCTCTGAGCAGTTTATATGTTCTTGATGTTACCTATTTTGTGATAAGTCCTTTTCTGCTTCATAAATATATGTCCAAAGCAGCTTGCCTTCCCAGACCCACATTTTTTCCAGACGCATTGCTAAAGAATAACAGATTGTAATCCTTTGGATACACCCTCACCCAAGACTGAAGACGGGGTATGCTCCACTCCCGCACTTCCAAAACATTGCTTTCTGGTTCAGAAGCGATGGCAGGCAGGCTGGGCAATTTTAACATTTCGTTAACTACCAGCAGAACTTGCGCCTCATTATAAGGCCTAACTGCAACGCTATGACCTGCCATGTGACAGTCTTCTGTCATCCTTCCACCCCAACCACCGGCCTCATTTACACTTAACGAGAAAGTAAGTGAATGCAGCCAAACGACTAGAAAGGCTCTACTGTTATTTATTTTTAAACAATACACAAAGGTATACTTATTTGCACCTAATTCACTTCATCCTGCTACCTCTCACCTCGTCATATTTCCACTTAGTAGATTCTCATCCTGCTACCACGAGCACAGGTCCTACTAACAAAGACGTGGGTAACTACCCAAGTAAGGCAGCACGCAAGTGACAACATGGCATGTGACATTACCGTGCATTACATCGCACATGGCAAGTGGCATTACCAGGGACGGCCCTAAATCAGATTGACCGGGACAGCGCCCAGGGCGTAAAGAAAATGTGTGGTTTGTTGTGAGGGCGGGGTGGGTCGTTGCGGTGTGAAGGCAGAAAGTGTGAGGAAGAATGGAGGAGTTATGATGTTGAGGGTGTGCTAACAATTACGTTGAGATACATTTAGGGCTAATTACAAAGTCTTTAGTCGGACCCCATTGAGATCAAGTGGGATGACTAGCTGCTGGTGGCATTACATTAAGTCAGTCAGCTATCTGATGCACACCTCGGAATATTGGTGCCCCGGGCCTGGTCCCAGCTCGCCCATGCCCAAGGCCGACCCTGGTCATCACAACCCATGAACTCACAAGAAGTGACATCAGATTTTAGGACCTCACACATGTTTAGCAAATCTATCATGAGGGCATTACCATATTTAATCAATTTAATTTTGAGTCGGGGTTGTTCCACTAAAGTGACAACTCGAAAGCAAAATCTGGGCCTCAATTTATACATTTAAAGAAAAAAAACTCTCCACAACGAAATTGTCAACAAGGGGAAGACGAGGCAGTAAATCTGTTCTGCTTAATTGGGTGCAAAGTCTGCATTTTAAAATATTTTATGGGGTTCAGGCACCTGCTAAAGAGATCTGTGTGCCAACTAAATCTCATGGAATATAAATAATGGTAAGATTCTCTGGAGGTTAACATATTTGCTGGCGAGATCTGTGCTTTTTTTCTAGTTCCAGTTTTGAATCGGAGTAGCAGAGAGGGTTAATATGTCTGTTGCAAAGCACATTATTTAACCCAGAGTTGACCCTTTAATTTTTATGTAAATGGGTTACTGCTTTTAACACAGAGATCCTTTTGTTACTTGTCAAAGAAATAAACCAAAATAGTGTTATTTAAATTATTTGTGTAAATACTGGGACAGAATAACACTCCTGACATTGTTACAAGAGCATGCATATCTCTTATGTACATGGATTTCACAATGTCTAAAGCAGGCCTCTCTTCAGTACCTGTCAAGTGATAAGCTGTGTGCCTTTGTTTCCCTTCTTTTGCATTTAGGTGTGAGGTTCCCAGCCAGGCTAATCCAACAAAAGGAGGCCTGATGTCCCCTAACTTCGACCTTTGTTTTGGGCCTAGCTGGAATCTGATAGGCCCCTTCCCTGCCTGCGCGGTACTGCTCAGAACTAAAGCAAGCAACATGCTGATGCTGCTGAATGTGTCCCAGTATCTGAAAATTACACTGGGGCAAGTTCAGCATATTTCTGTGGGGCCCATCCTTTTGACAGGTTAGCCTGTGTCCACTCTGTGCAAAGAGTGAGTAGGCACAATCTACCTGCGTGTATCCTCGCCTTGTGCTCTGCTGCTACCACTTAGTCAGATCCCAGTGTTACCATCTTTTTGAGTTTAGCAGGAATAGCTGTGGTTTCCTATTCGCTATTCTCGCTAAAGAGAGATGCAGTCAGACTTGACTTATTTGTTCTGCCACTCTCATGGTTTTTCTACTTTACATAAGACATATAGCCAATTTATTTGCTCATGCACTTGCTTCTCTCAAAGTATATCAAAGTTTACACATTATTGATTTTGGCTCCTGTCGATGTCAGAAGTTAGAAATCAATAAATATCAAAGGCAAGTAATTGAATGTACTCCCTTTTTCCCCCAAGTTCGACAGTTTTATGACCCGCTCAAAGGTGTGGTTTCTGGCGTGCAGGCTTGTGGCTCACTGGTTAGAGGCGGCAGACCCGTAAGCAGAGAACGGCCCGGGACCAGGGTTCAATTCCCGACGCGGCAGGGTTGTCGACCAGGGTCAAAACGGACTCGATAATTCTCGCCTCGGTGCCTACTCTAACCAGGGAACACACTCGGCAACTCTGGGCATTAAGCTTGCCTCATCTCTACAACGGCCCCCCACAGACGCCGGGGATGCCTGGTTTCACCCTGGAGATACCCAGAAAGGGACCATCTCACAGGGAAAACCAGGACGGGTTCCCCAGCGGTCTTCAGCGCCTAGATACTCCTTGGAGTCGTAGTGCGCTTTACAAGTACACCCACACTGTCCCAAAACATGAACATGGAATTTCCAAAATCAAACTGCTGCGTCGTAGCGCTCAGTTTCAAGCTGCACAGCTCCAAAGACATTTGCTGTAGCATCCAAACAGCGTTATTCTTGCGTAATTTGATAGAGATTGCTGTAATGTGACACTATAGAATCACGGTGGTGTAGTAAGATATTGGTAGCATTGCAAGTTATAGACATTCTTTCAGTAATGATGGTTTAGTTATTTATTTCTTTAGAGGCCCCTGAGGAAGGGACCTTGATGTCCCGAAATGCACAGGGCAGCACACGGATAAAGATGGAGTCACGTCAAAACAATGCTTATCTGTATAATGATTTTGTTTAACTGTAAACATTGAAGAAGTATGTTAATGGAAAATTTCACGAGATTTCCTGTGTATATTTAAATATGTGTAATCCAAAAAGAATGAAAAACAAATGGAATAATTATTTGTTTGTGACTTGTGTTATAAAACTGCAAAAATGAGATTTAAAATTGTTGATACACACAGCTAGGTACACGGTTACTTGAACACATATCCTAAGTGTGTTTACCAGCCAGGTCGACATGGCAATCTCAGACTGCACTCAGACACCGAAATGGCAGGTACAAGACCAGTTTACAGAGCTACTCATGTGGGTGGCACAACCAGTGTTGCAGGCCCAGTAGTAGCATTTGACTTACTGGCCCAGGGCACACAAACTGTACTTTGCTAGAGTCTTACCAGTACATCAAATATGCCAGTCATGGATAACCAATCACATTTTACACAGGGAGCACTTGCACTTTACCACTGCTGATCAGTGCTAGAGTACCTAAACCAGCAAAAAACGAATTCCAACACACAGTCAAAAATACAGGCGGTACAGGCAAAAAGTCAGGGAAAACCACACTAAGGATGCCAGGTCTTATAGTTAACATGACAAAAATAAATTGATGGCTTGTTAAAGTGTATCATCTGAATGTCCTTATGTCCCCATCCCATTCATTACCCGTGAGGTGAATCCACCTCCAGAGACAGAAAAATGAACTGGAAATGCTTTAAAAAAAGTGTCCCTCTCCCATAGGCCATAGCCTATAAGGGTACACTTTACCCAGCATTCCTCCTGTTCTCTTCTTTTCTTTTCTTTTTTTCTCTCTCTCGAGACTGGGAGTGATGAGGCAATTTCAGAAGGTCCTCTGACGTCCAGAAGTCTGGTTTCTATTCCGTAATTTTTCTGGGTTAGAAAGCCACAACGGGTTTCCAAATGTGTTATTTTTTCTAATAGTCCTCATTAAAGAAAGAAAGTGAATGGTCTTAAAGCAGTACCACGGCGCCTTCCTGGACCCGATAGAGGGGAAACGCCACCCTGTAGGTCTCTTTCCACCTCAAAGGATACCTGGGGACGCGGACCGCATAACACTTGGGAATTAACCCGGATAATATCAAGCCCATGCCCATGGTTTCTGCATAAACCATCTTCCCAAAAACTCTTGTTTTTATAATAATTTCGACTTTTTGTGTAAACTAGGAAGTCACAAGACCCAAGTTAATAACCCATTCTTCCCATAATTCCCCAAATCTTGTTTTTTTCTTTGACTTACATCCCATGTCCAACTGATGAAACCCAGTCTAGGAACTTTGGCGGATTAGGGGAGATCCAGTTTAAGCAGATTTCCCTTCTTGCCAAAAGGATTAGAACAAACCGATGTGAAGCTTGAGCATTTCACAGTTTGCTGTTAATACTCTCATCAGGAAGAATTCCAAAAATGGTTAAAACCAGGCTTACCTTAATTTCTTGGCCATTTACATCTGAGATAGTCTTACCCACTTGCCTCCAGAAGTCCTGGATCTGAGGACACTGAATGAACATGTGCACATCATCCGCACTCCTCGGGATACATTTCACGCAAGACTTCTCTCCACCTCCCAGCTTGGAAAGCCTCTTCAGGGTCCAATAAGCTCTGTGCAGTGGGAACAGATGATTTCTCCTCAATGGTGTAGCCTTGATAACCCTCCACAAACTGCACAATGATACTTGCCAGTAAGATGTGACGTCGCTGGAAGGCAGTTCTCTTTTCCAGGGCTCCTCCATGGGCAACGGTGGTGGGTCTTCTTTAATAAACAGCCAGTACCATTTAGATACTTCTTTGCTTTGGTGAGAAGGAACTAAAAACGTATCCTCCAGCTTGTTATTTATAACTCCATTTTTGTCCAAATTTGCAGCCCAACGGGGAAGTTGATAAATTTTAAATCTAGATAGGTTTTGCTTTGTTTTTTTAGATCAATTCATCCCAAGACAGTAGTTTATTATCTCAGAGTAATTGGCCCCATTTCTGAAAGCCATTTTCCTGTAGAGGGGCTGATAATCTGTTGTGTAGGCAATCAGGGGTTCCTGGCGAGTTCCATATAGGAGCGTTTGAACAGTAGTATGGAATTGTAAAAAGCTTCCTCACCTGGAACCATAATGCACAGGCCGACCGTAGCACCTTCAGTTTGACCCTTTTAAAGTATCTGAGATGTCCGAACTTAAAAAGAAATCCGTCCCCCCCTGGGGGACACTGTTTGACATGGCTACGAGGTAAGGCGGAAAGCAGGATGAGTCAAGGAGCAAGGATCTCATATTCTTGAAATGGAAATCCCAACTGTAGAAGCCGAAGTCAGAGCTGGCTATTCCCCGGTTGCTTTCTAACATCTTAATTTCTTCCATGCGATCCTGACCCCTTTGTCGGCCCAAAGAAAACTATTTATATCCAAATGAAGTGGGCGCGCTAAAAAATAAAGGAATTGTATAAAAATTGAATGTGATTTTAGGCAGAACAGACATCTTGAAAAGGTTGGACCGGCCAAGAATTAATAATGGATGGTTGCACCAAGATCCTGATCGTGATCTGACCTCTCTCCTTTTAATCTCCAGATTGACTTGGGCCAATTTGTCGAGGTCCTGAGTGGTTTGAATGCCAAAATATCTTATTTGATTATGAACTAAAGGCAAGCTAGATTGGCAGTTCCAAGACATGATTTCAGTGTTGTGCATGTTAATTAAATAACCAGATATCTTCAAGAAATCATGCAGCGGTTGCTCCAGCTTTGGCAGAATCGCAGAGGATTTTTTTGTAAAATCATCAGATCATTGGCATAAAATGCCAGCTTTTTTACCCATCCCCTATGTTCGAATGGAGCGAAAAGCTCGCTGGTTCTAATGATTTGTGCCAGTGGTTCTATGTAAAGAACTAAGAGGAGAGGGGACAGGGGACAACCCTGCCTAGTACCTCGCTCTAAGCTAACTAAGTTGGTTAAATTTCCATTAACTATTATCCTAGCTGTAGGAGTGTTATAGATGTACCTGATAGTCTTGGAGATATTGTCTCCTAAGCTGAACGCTTGAACGATATGGTGTAAACACGACCAACTCACCCGGTCGAATGCTTTAGCCGCGTCGAATGCAAAAATTGTGAACAGCAAATTGTTAGCTGATGCGATGTCGATTGCTCCTATCAACTCATGAGTTAACTCATGAAGTTGACGCCCGCTAATAAACCCCATTTGATCGGGATGAACTAAATACCCCATCATGTTATTCAGTCTCCCTGCTATAATTTGCGCAAAGATTTTATAGTCGCAGTTCAACAGGGAGATGGGTCTATAGGACTCACATTTAAAAAAATCTTTGTTGGGCTTTAAAATCAAGGAAACCACTGCCTCATTCCAGGAACTGGGGATTTGAGAATTGTTAGAGAAAATGCTATCAAATAATTTCTCCTTAACGGGGGTGAGAGTCTCTCTAAGTGCGATATAGAACTCGTTAGGGATATCGTCTAAACCTGCAAAACTACCTCTTTTTAGATTTTTTTTTTATTGTGGATTTATTTCAACTAGTGTGATCTTCCTATTTAACTGTTGGGCCTGGTCTACCGATAAGGGTCGGAAGGAAGCTCTAGCCACATAGTTTTTTTATTTGGGAATCTTGGACTGCTAGGTCTTCAGTGTACAATTCTTGAAAAAATAGCTCAAAGGCTTTTTCCATATTAACCCAATCTGATACTATCTCCCCTGTTTCTGTGTTACTGATCTCCTTGAGTTTCTTTTTAAATTGACTCAGGATTTCTAGGCCAGGAGCTTCCCGCACCCTTCTCTACATTCGTAATTAGCGAGTTTACTAACTTCCCACCTTCTCCTAGTGATAGTATCAAGATAATCTGCCAAGTCCTGCCGCTTAGTATCTCTGAGCTTTCCTCCCTCTGTTCTGCATTATTTTGATTGACTGCTTGATTGAGCGGGGCTCTAAGGATTTCAGCTTCCAGTAACCTAAGTTTTTCTTTGGCTTCCTTGTTGATTTTAGCTGAAATGCTAATAATTCTGCCTCTAATAAATACCTTATAGGCGTCCCATATTACCTCCATTGGAGCTGACCGATCGTTCACTTAAAAAAAAGAGCAAAGTGTCTTTCTTTAATTGTTCTACTGCTGAAACGTCTTTAAGAATAACTTTATTAAACGTCCATCTTTTTAATTCCGGATGATTAGAACATTTTAAATCTATCCGGACCTCTGAATGATCAGATAAGTGTTCTGAGATGTGAGATACTGCACTTACATAACTTATCAGTCTAGAATCTGTCAGGAAATAGTCAATTCTAGAACGATGGCTATGTTTTTTTATTATGAAAAGTAAAATTCTGAGATCCCAGTTACAGACCTATTTTTAACTCTCCAAATGTCTACTAGATTCAGGTCATCCATAAGAACATTGACCAGGGAGCCCATTTTCGTAGGAACCAGTCTACCCCCTCCTTGGACCTATCAAGGGCAGGGTTCAGCAGAATGTTAAAATCACCACCCATAATAATCGTTTAATTTGTTTCGAGTAGGTGATTGTATATAATTTAAGGGATGACTCATCATCTATGTTAGGGCCAGAGTAACCTACCAGAAACACCCACTCGTCTCGTATTTTAATATCCGTTAAGATCCAACGCCCCCTATTGTCTATCTTTGAGAAGCCCAAGATTGCTTTGGCAGATTTTTTAACAATGATGGCTACACCTTTAGTACAATAGGGTTGCGTAGTGTGATGCGAGCAGTGAATCCATCTCTGCTTATCAACCGCCATCTCCCATTCTTCGACTGTAAGGTGAGTTTCTTGCAGAATCATAATATCATATTCGGCTTGACTGAAGTATTGAGAAATCCTCCTTCGTCTGCTCGCTACCCTTAAGCCATTTATATTCCATGTACAAATTCTAATTTAAGCCATACCCACGCTCCTTATCTCTAGACCAGGATTGCGCACCCTGGATGCAGGCTATTCCTTTCTGGTTAGTTACTTCCTTAACAAAAATGTGTGTATGAGGACTTTTTCTATTTTTTCCCCTTATTTTGCTCCCCACCCAGTGAAAACGAACATTGCTTTCTTCTTGTGTGTTCCCCCTCGCCCACCCCTCCCCCGGGAACCCTCCTAAACCTCATTGGGTATGATGAAAATTAACCCCTGTGAACTCACTATCCACTCAACCCGGCCACTGATACTTATAACAGACTTTCATGCAGAACTATCCCTGAGCTTTAATTTGGTCAATCAAGATCGCTACCTCTTTGTGGTCTCTGAAGTTAGACATTTTGTTTTTCCACATAACCCTAATTAGGGCAGGAAACCATAGCTGTACAGAGGTACCCATAGATCTTAAAATCGGCATACATGTTCCCATTGTTTGTCCTGCGTAATTCTTGAGAGGTCTGACCATATCTGAAATACCTAATCTCCTTTCGTGAAGCTGCCGGCTTTTAAGGCTTCCGATAGCGCACGCTCTTTTTGCTCATACGTTTTAAAGTTTATCAGAATTCGCCGGGGATTTTTGACTCTTTGGGTTTTTGGAGAAAGGATCCCTGTGAATTCTCTGGATGTCTAACTCCAATTCCTTAGCATCCAGCACAGGGACAAATTCTTTGAGCAGATTTATGACATAGGTTTTAATGTCCCCACCCTCTGAACCCTCTGGGATGTTCATAATTTTGATGTTATTACGCCTAGCATTATTTTCTAGGGTCTCCAGTTTATCTAGCATGTCCTTTTCTTCCTTTTGTAATGCCAGAGTCTCAGTCCAGTTCAGCTCAACTTGTTTATTCAGGGCTTCTATTGAGGCTTCCATTACGCAAACTTTCAGTAATTGCCGACATTTTGGCTTCTAAGGATTCACATGTCTTGTATTTTAGCCTGATTTGTCTCTGAAATAGTAAACTTACTCCGAATTTCCGAGACCAAGGCATCTTACATATGTGCCAAATTTTGTTGGTCTGGGGTAATTGTTCCTGGTGGCATTGATGGCATTACTGTAGAGACTGACTTAGAATTAGAGGAGCCGGAGCCAGAGCCAGGACCAGGACCAGAGACAGAATGTTGTTAGACCTCAAACATCTGAACAGATTTGTGTAGACTGTTCCATTCAAGATGGAGACTCTGCAAAGGATTATTCTGTAGGTATGCAGGGATCATTGGATGGTCACCTTGGCCTTTAGGACGCCTTCTTCCATGTACCTATCCACCTGGTTCATCGGAGTATCTGCGCCTCTGTATCCACATCATTCACTACCAATGCAGTGTTCTTCCATGCAGTGTGAAGTAGACTCCTCGGTGTTCACCAAAGTGGTGGCATCTCTCCATTTCTAAGGTATCCACCATTATGCCTATCTAGACGATTGGCTTCTGCATTCACCCACTGAACATCATCTTCTGCAGATATTAAAGACGGTGCTGTTGTAGGTTTAGGAATATTGGTTTTCTCATTTGGGACAAGTGTCAGCTACAGCCGGCGCAGCAGAGGATCTTCATGGGTTCTGATTCAGGACTGATTTGAACAAGATTTTTCTTCCAGATTCACAGGCCAAGACTCTGATGGATTTGGTGTCCCAGGTGATTCAGGTTCAGTCTCTATCTGTTTTCCATTGGATGCGACTGCAGGGTCATACATCGGCAACTGTCTTTACAGTCCCTTCGTCCCCTCTGGAGACTTCATGCCTTTTGGAGGCCTTCTTCAGTGGGGTTCGATGTGATGGTCCCTCTGACTCCAGAGATCAAGGAAGCTCTGTCTTTATGGCTCCTACTGGAATCCTTTTGCAGGGAGGTGGAGCTGCAAATGGCTCCCGAAAGGTTCTGATGACTGGTGGGTAGCTACTCTGGAGTTGAGTTCCACGATGGCCCATTGGTCACTGGCAGAGAGAAGGTGGTCCCCCGTCTGGAGGGGATTGATGGCAGTCAGATAGGCTCTGTTGCGTTTCCAGACTGTCCTTCAGGGGCATCGTGCGGTTTAGGACAGACAATATGGTGACAGTGGCTTACAGAAAGAACCAGGAGGGCACCAGGGCAAGGTCCCAGAATTTAGTGGCCAGGCAATTGATGAGTTGGGCAGAAACCCATCTTTTTTCTATTTCAGCAGGTCACATCAGGGGGTGAACAATAGGATTGCGGGTCCCTCGCCGAAATTACCGTCGCTGTGTGAACTCTTTGCTCTCTGCTCACCTGTTCACTGCTTCAGCCCCTGGGTGGCTGCAACGCGCTCCTTTCAGCCCACGCTGCTACAACTCGCCAGCTGACGCCCTCAACGCTCCTCATGGGAGATAGGTGCCGGGGATTACGAATCCCAGCGTCCCTTACCGGCGCCTTTGATCTGCGTCATAGCTAAGTGCCAGGAGGCGCTTAAGGATTCTCCAGGGCTCGCGCGGGGCGCGCGCGGGCCAAGGGCAGGCCCGACCGTGCCCGTCGTTGCCAGGAGGAGGCAGAGCTGGGCCACCCCCTTTCCAACGGCATATCGGTGATTTCAAGGACTTGGTTAGTGACTTTGAACTTTAATTTATTGTTCGTTGTCACCTTTTTCTTTGGTAATTGCTAATTGTGAGCAAGAGTAACCATAAGGGGTCAGGGGGTTCAGGGGTTGTAGGAACACTTGATGCCTTTTTGATGAGGGCAGAATCTATACTCATTTATGAGATTGAGCTCAGCCAAAGGAAATTGTCTCTAGACCCGCGTAGAGCCTCCACAGGAGTCTCCTTAACTGGTCCCCTGTTAAACCTGGATCCATCTGCTGAACGTACGCCACAACTAGCCCCTATGTCACCTGTAGCATCATTAGATGATTCATCCACTACAGTTAGGGTTCCTATCCCCATTTCTTTATCCCCAGACAAGATTCTTATCCGCCAGCAGCGGCAAACCCAGGCAAAGAAAGGGGGGCGCTGTCATTGCCCTAACTAAGAAAAGGAAGGTGGGGGGTTTGCCACTTACCTCGCACCAGGCTAGCAAAGTGGCAAAAACTAGAGGGGCTGCCCGTGGCAAGAAAGGATGCGTTCAAGAGGCCATAACTTCAAATATATCTAGTCCAATAGTTATCAGCTCACAAGCCAGCTCTAAGCAGATGTCTTGTGATCTGGAAGAGCGATTGTTGGCTAAACTTGAAGAAAAACTGTTGGTAATGCTTGAACCCTCAGCAACAAAACTCTCAGATATTGAATTAAGACTGAGTAATATTGAGCATCATTTTTCCCGCCCAAAAATGCATTCCATTTAATGGTATTTCTAGTGGCAATATCTACTCTAATAGAGTTTCAGTTCCTGTACTAAACCCGCCCCCATTGTCACTGTTGCTGGCACAAACTCTGTTTCACAAGCTCCTCCCGAAACTATGGGTAGCATGCTTGTTTCACATCCAATAGCTACCCATAGGAGGGAACCAACAGGGTGTATTAGTAAAGGGTTGTTCCAGGGAGGCCTAGTTAGTCACAATGGTAATGATTGTCTCAATTTACCCCCTGAGGCCATGCCGTATACTAATGTACTCTCAAATGTACCTCCTATACAACCTGGTACTGAGGAAAACTGGGTTTCACTCAGGAATAAGGCCCATCACCTCTTAAATAACAAAACGGGTGGTCAACTATTCAAGGAATTCAAAATGACACGCAGGATCGCTTGGATAGGGAAATCAATAGAATCAAGTAGAGGTGATTGTGTGGTGTTGAACTTTGGGTCCCCCCATATAGTAAAAACAATTCTTGATAGAGCAGGTTCAAGGTATTTGAGTGGGGAAGGTATTAACATCTTACCTCTAGGTTTTTTTTAATCAAAATGTACCCCCACCGACAATGGGAAGGGTTGAGTGTAATGCCACAACATATGCCCAGGGAATGTATGAATATTCTGTTACGACGCATAATAGATTTGATTCATTCACAAATTTGGCGCATATAGATTGACTGGGTTCTACAACTCTACTTGAAAAGACTCTATTTCCTATGGATGATCGAGATGGGGGCCATCTAGTACTGGGCAGTATCAAAAGCTGCGAGGCAGCTTCCCATGAAACACAGGGGGTAACGCTGTGTATAAACTCGGGCTTGTCTGATGCTAGCAGGGCAAGTGACCATGGTGTGGCTTATTTATGTAACTCTACCACCAAGGTCCCTGAATCTTACATGACAAATTCCGGACCAGGCCCCCAAACAAGAACTTGTGTCTCTACCGATGATAGCACTGGTCTAAAACTAGCCTCATGGAATATTGCGGGGCTGGTAAATAAAACCGCTTCCATTGAATGTTCCTCATTTATTGAGGAGCAAGACATCATACTTTTTCAAGAAACATGGGCAGTGGATCAGGTCTTTCGCCCTGGTTATATAAACTTTTCTAAAACTGCTGAACAGGGTGACCGGGGAAGACCAAAAGGGGGACTGACAATTTGAGTCAGGCAGCATCATCAATATAAGTTTGAGGAGATTGTCATTGATACCAAGGACATTCTTATTGTCAAATTATCAGAGGGAAATTTCCCGGATATTATACTTATTAATATTTATTCTAGGGGCTTGCAAGGCGGGGAGGCTTCCAACATAGTAGCCCTTCTTGATGCTTTTTTTAATGAATCACAATGGTTATAAAAACATATTAATAGCTGGAGATTTTAATTGTACCTATGAACCCTTGGGTTGTGAGGATATGAATTTTAGTGCGGAGGAGGATGAACAGTGGTTGATTCCTCCTTTGGAACTTCCCCCAATAAAAAAGTGGACTTGCGCAGCACTCCAATTAAAAGTATTTTGCCTGGAACATGGGTTGAGGGCAGCTAATGGACGTACAAAATCAGACAAATTTGGGATGCCGACATAAAGCAGTGGGCACTGTACTAGTCGTTTAGATTATTTTATTATAAATAAGGAGTTCTGGCCAAAACTGTTAGATATGGTAGAAGCCTGACCAGAAAGTGACCACAACCCCTTTCTACTTTCTTTGCGACATCTGGATTTAAACCACGTAAATGTGGTGCCATTATGTGTAGATTTTGTAGAAGGACAATGACACAAGATGCCTTAATTGGGCCAAGGTCTCACTCAATTCTGAGAAGGTGAAAGACATGAGTAATTTGGTAGTTAACACTATAGTTACTCTCCAGACAGACGCTGCGCCTGAGGCACATTTAGATAGAGTTGGCCAGGCACACAAGCATCTTTTTAATAAACTTAAAAGTTTTCTTTATTATGAAAAACAAAAAGGGTACAAATCACCTTGCCACAAGGCTGCAGCTTGGTATAATTCCTCCTGTTGCATGGCCAACAGTTCTCTGGCAGCAGCAATTGGGAGTAAAGAATGGGACATCATAAGAGAAAAGAGGCTGGCATATAAGGCAGTGCAATCCCAGGCCAAAAGGGATTGGGATGAAGCTCATTGGGCAGAATTACTTAATGCATGTTCTGGGAGATATATGACGAGATTTTGGCACCTGGTGAAATGGGGGAGCGGGGACCCCAGAAATACTCCCATGAATCACGTGGAACCAGATCAGTGGGTCCGCCACTACAAAGGTCAGTTCTCCTGTGACTCAGATGCCCAAGACATTTTTGTAATGCTGTCTTCCCCCCTCCCCTTTGTATCACCAAGAAAGAAGTAGAAACCACCCTTCTACAGGTCCCTAAAGGTAGGGCTCCTGGTCGTGACTGCATCCCCGCAGACCTCTTCCTACAAGATCTGGACTCCTGGGCATCGTATATTCAGCTCCTAATAAATGCAATTGACAAGGGAGCAGCGATGCCCAGTACCTGGGCAGGTGCAGTAATCCTTCCGCCTTTGCATAAGTTAGAGCTATTGGCATTGTAAATGACAACATTTTTATTTATGTGTTGCTTTTGAAAACCGATAAATAAATGGCATTGTCATTTACAATGCCAATAGCTTAATCTCTTGCAAATGCGAGACCTATTGCATTTGCACACACACACAGAGCCACACACACAGAGCCACACACGCAGAGCCACACACACACACACACAGAGCCACACACACACAGCCACACACACACAGCCACACACACAGAGCCACACACACATACAGAGCCACACACACATGCAGAGCCACACATGCAGAGCCACACACTCATACAGAGCCACACACCCACACACAGAGCCACACACCCACACACAGAGCCACACACCCACACACAGAGCCACACACCCACACACAGAGCCACACACCACCAGTCCGTCAAGTAAGGTTTCTACTGGCCTATAAGTCCACCTTAAAGATTCAAGCCATGCCATCTCAGAACTGCACCCCTCGTTACACCTTTCCCGACCCCTTAATGTCAGCTTCTCTGCAGGAGAAGGGTCCATAAATGGTGCTCTTGTATTTTGCCATTTCAACATTTCAAGGGTTAAAGACAGACCTAAGGATGAAAGGCTAAGTTGGCCCAGCTGGGCCTTGAGGCTTCAGAAAGAGCTCTGAAGCACGTCTCTTAATCCAGATAGCTGCCTTGTCTCAGAACCCTTTCTTCAAACCCAGTAAAAGGAGGATGCACCACAGAGAAGTTTGCAAACTCGAACATAATAAAAACCACACACAGCTCGAGCACCTGTTTCATGAGCCAACCTTTCCAGGTCCTAGTGGTGCACGGGTCAAACATGAATCTAGTTCTTGCACATTTACCCTTGACATGAGGCTGTACACATCTCTCCTCGTCTTACATTTCAGCAATAGATGGGTCTAGACAACAAGGTGTCTTAACTGTGATTGAACCAATAGCATGTACCATACACACACATTTCTGCAACTGGGGCACAACCCACAGAAGTGTTTAATGGGACTGGGGCTCCAGGCGAGGCGAGAGCGGGACGGAGAAGAGCTGCGGCAGAGGGAAGGAGGCAAGGCGAGAGCGGGACGGAGGAAAGCTGCGGCAGAGAGAAGGAGGCGAGGCGAGAGCGGGACAGAGAAGAGCTGCGGCAGAGGGAAGGGGGGGAGGCACGGCAAGAGTGGGACGGAGAAGAGCTGTGGGGAGGAGAGCTGCAGGCAGAGGGAAGGGGGGGAGGCGAGAGCGGGACGGAGGAGGGCTGCAGGCAGAGGGAAGGGGGGGAGGCGAGCGGAGCTGAGCAGCTCCAGAAACACCACTATGTTTCTCCGAGGTCAAGCAGAAATGCCTCAGAGAAACAGTCATTTTGGGATTCGGGGGCGTGTTTTTCTTTCTCTCCTCTTCCCATTGGCTGGAATGTAAAATTCCAGCCAATGGGAAGAGGGGAGAAAGAACATTGAAAAAACACGCCCCGAATCCCAAAATGATGGGGCTTAAACAGACAGACGCCCCTCTTCTCCAATGGCTGGCCTCCATTTAGGAAGGCAGCCAATGGAGAAGAGGGGCGGGTTCAAGCCCCACACTCAAAAACATAAGATCTCGCCGGCGAGACTACGTAAGCGCAGCCTACGCCAGCTGAGACCTAAAAACAAAGCAGAAACTTTTGGTGTTAAAAAATAAGAGAAAGATGTAGTCGTCTAACCTGTGAAATGCATGTCAAACCAAAAAACCTGGGACCAATCCTAGCTTCCCCACCCAATCAGATCCTACACAAATGTCAAATTTTAGGAGCCTCCTTTTTTCTGGGTTATCACATTTGAGCGCTTTCCAATACACAAGTTCAGCACGTACACTCTACAAAAATAATCTGATATATTACGGCGTAACGTTTCAGTATATTAAAGAAATACATTTTTTAATTTTAAAGTAAGACACATTTTCACATAATCTTTGTTGCATAATTCAAATGGCAGGTATTTCCAGGTTTTCGATCGAGCAAGGACTCTTAGAGACCAGCCTGACCCTTGGCTGGCTCTCCCTGTTGAGGATTTTCTTGCCCTCTGTATGCACACCTTCACATACACGTGAAAACTGCTTCCCCCTTCTTTGGGTACCCTGAGTAGGTCGTCTTCCCCCACCTTTGGGTACCCTGAGAAAGTCTGTCTTCAGTTCCCACCCAACCCTGTCTGGACATCCTAACATTCATTCTCATACTAAGCATTGCTCAGCTTTGAACCTCACGCTGTCTATGGAGACAGCTCACTTTCGGCTGAACTTTTTCTTCCGGTGTGCTCACCTCTTTAGTACGTCACAGCTGCTCATCCAGGCGAAGCGCTGCTCCTCCCATCCGCTCTTGGTCTTTCCGTAGTGGATGACATCCTCGAAGAGGCAGAACAGGGTGCAGGTAGTGTTGACACTGCGATGCAGCAGCTGAGCCAGCAGGAACGCCACGGCCTGTGCCAGCCAGAGGCAGGCCACACAGTTCGGCTCAGTGGCCGTCCCCAGCATTACCCAAAGAGCTGCTTCGCACAGTTGAGAGTTGCGTGTGGTCAAACGTGCCTCGCTGATAAATTAGCCCGGGGGAAAGTGTCAGCAGGGAAACCTTTACTTGTCACAGGGTTGTGACGAGAGAATGGTGGGCGGGACTGCGGTTACCATGTTTGCGGAGCCTGCAGGCTGTGATGCTTTTAAATACAAGCGCCTTTATTTCATTCTGTGTTCTGAACAAGTAAGCAGCAATTAAATTGAAATAGAATAGACTTGTTCGTTCTTTTCGAAGAGTTGTACACTTGCTCTGTAGTCAGTACTGGGTGACTTGCAATGTAATGGGGCCTTAAAAGTGCAACTGCAAGTTGCAGCACTATACCGGGACGGAGAAGAGCTGCGGGGAGGAGAGCTGTGGGCAGAGGGAAGGGGGGAGGCGAGAGCGGGACAGAGGAGGGCTGCAGCAGAGGGAAGTGGGGGAGGCGAGGCGAAAGCGGGACAGAGGAGAGCTGCGGCAGAGGAAAGGGAGGAGGCGAGAGCGAGACGGAGGAGAGCTGCGGCAGAGGGAAGGGGGGGCGAGGCAAGAGCGGGACGGAGGAGGGCTGCGGGCAGAGGGAAGGGAGGGAGGCGAGCGGAGCCGAGCAGTTCCGGAAACACCACCACGTTTCTCCGAGGCGAAGCAGAAATGCCTCGGAGAAACGCACGTTCATTTTGGGATTCGGGCGTGTTTTTCGTTCTCTCCTCTTCCCATTAGCTGGAAGGTAAAATTCCAGCCAATGGGAAGAGGAGAGAAAGAAAGTAAAAAACACACCCCGAATCCCAAAAAGACGGCGCTTAAAAGGAGTCACGCACCTCTCCTCCAATGGCTGGCCTCTGTTTAGGAAGCCAGCCAATGGAGAAGAGGGGCGGGTTCAAGCCCCACTCTGTAAAACATAAGATCTCGCAAGCGCAGCCTTCGCTAGGCGGAGACCTAAAAAGAGGACCGTTCTTTACCGGGCAATTATAGGCTGATAAGCCTGATCGACTGCATTCAAAAGGTATCGGATAGGGTGGTGCTAGGCAGAATGCAAGCTTGGCTGGAGGAATGCCATATCCTCTCTGATCTACAAGCAGGGTTTCGCCAATGTATCAGCACAGTAGACCAGGTCTTAAGGTTTATTCTTGTTTACTGGCGCACTGTGACCCTGGGAAGAGGCGCTATATATGCAGCCTTCGTGGACCTCAAGTCAGCTTTTGACTTAGTCCTGCGTCCCAAATTGTGGCACAGTCTTCTAAAGCTGGGCATGCCATTGGACATTTTGTCTTTTGTTGTTAAATTGCATACTGATAACTATGCCCAGGTCAGATGGGATATGGCAGGTAGCACTACAGAAAAGTTTCCGGTTGTGAAGGGTGTGAGGCAGGGGTGCGTATTGGCACCTACACTGTTCTCAATATATAAATAGGGTACTGAAATATTTCGAAGACTGCCCCACGCCCCGAGTTTAGCTGGGTCAGAGATCCCACTATTAATGTTCGCTGATGACACCCTTATTCTTTCTAAAACGAGACGGGGCCTACAACGTGCCCTCTTGAGATTTGAGGAGTTCTGTGTGGATTATGATCTTGTTGTCAATGTTCACGAAACGAAGTTCATGGTCCTACAGAACACCAACAAAGTCATCGGTGAAGTTAGAATGAAGGAAGGGGTCTTGGAACAAACAGTGACTTTTTCTTATTTAGGCGTCACTATAGACAGAAAACAAAGCTGGAAGCCACAAATAGACTGCCTTACGGTGGGACATGCTCAACTTTCGGGTGCCTTGCTCAAGGAGCATAGATGTTCTTATACCAAACCCTTAGCTCCTGTACTACAGATCTATAATACTAAAATTGGTGCTTCAATTCTCTATGGTGCAGAGTTGTGGGGGCATGCAAATCTGGATTCTCTAGTGGTGGGCCAAAATACATTTTAAAGATCTTTAATTGGCCTTCCCCAATCCACCACACTGATCCCTCTTTTTTTGGATTTTGGATGCTGTTCAGTCAGAGATGTAGCACGTTATAGGTTAGTAGCATATTGGAGGAGACTTTGGGTGGCTCCTGAGCTAGCCCATTATGCCCTAGCTCTGCTAGAAGTCAGGGAGTTGGATGTAAACAAGAAAATTGTGTGGTTTAGCTGTGTTAAAAATATTCTCTGTGAGCTGGGGATGAGACGGTTGTGGGCCACCCCAGCTGGAAATATATTCCCAAGCAAAACAGAGTTAAAGGCAGCCTATTGGCATATGATAATTTTAAGACGGTGTACAGTTTCCCCCAGCCTTACACTGTCTAGCGCTTTTCTTGAAATCAAACACGAACCAAAATTTGAGATGTATTGGGACTTTATTACATCAACACGGGATAGGAAATTATTCCATCCGTTTAGGGTGGGAACATTACCCACCAATGCTTTTATCTCGAAGTGGTCTAACGTAAATATAAATAATAGTAATTGTCCCTTCTGTCCGGATATGGTAGAATCATTGGTTCACATTTTTATTGTTTGCCCAGCTTCTAGTAAACCGAGGCGATGCTGGCTAAAACCCATATGTACTATATTGGGTACCAGGTCATGCAGTGAGGCCTTCAAAATCCTTAAAACAACTGCAGAAGGTCCCACTGTGATTGCTACAGCAAAGTTCTTGGGCTGGGCATGGGTGATTCGTTGGACCGAAGAGAGGCATAGGTAAATGTCCCTCTTTTGTTTGATACTCTATTTTTATATTGTATTATACATTTTGTTGTAGAGATTTGATGCTCATTTTAAGAAAAATTTAGAATATTAGTCTATGGCCGCCGATTATGGGAGTGTTTTAGAGTCATTTTAGATTATTTATTGTTTTAAGAGGAATTTTACATGTCCACGCTAATTAACAAGTATCTTGTTTAGAGACTTGATGCATTGTCCAATTTGGTCTCCATGTTTGTTTTAACTTTTGTGATTTTTATAAATCGAAATAAAGTTTATGAACTGAACGCAGACTCTGTCTGATTTCCACCTCCTCTCCCCTGCAGGAGGTATTCCTTTTGGCACCAGTTTTCAAAAGTTTGGGAGTTCCTTTAATGCATCTGTTTGCCTCCCGAATCAACAACCAGCTTCAGAGCTTTTGTGCAAGGGCCACACAGAAGGGAGAATGGGGGGTGGATGACCTACTAGTACCATGGCAAAACAAACTGCTCTGTGTTTTTCTCCCATTTTTCCCCTAATTCCCAGACTTCTGTCCAGGATCCAGAGGTAAGACAGGGTAATGTTTCTAGTGGTACAGTTTTGGCCCAGGACGGAATGGTTCTTAGCTCACTGGCCTTTCAGGATCCTTGGTAGCTTCTTTGTCCTTCCCCCTCACTGGTTTTTGACCAGAGATCGCTTTCAGAGGCTGCAACTGTCGGTTTGGAAGTTGAGAAGAGGGTTGGCATAAGGGATTGGCCACTCACCTTGCAGTGGCAGTTCAGAATTTCAGTCGTCCTTCCACATTGTACTCGTATGGATGTCTTTGGGTGAATTTCCAGTTCTGGTGTGCAGGTCATTTAGTCTTTCTACTTTCTTGTTCAATTCCTATGGAATTGCAATCACTGTGGAATGATTATGGGAAGCAGTTGTCAGTTTCTACATTGTGAGCTCAATGAGCTCTATCAAGACTTTACAGGCTCCTTGGGGCAATTTAAGGGATTCTGATTATTTGGTCTCCCTATTGTTGAAGGGTTTTTCTCAAGCTAGACGGATGTCAAAGCCTCTGTTTCCACTGTGGGATTTACCTTTGGTGCTAAGAGCTTGACCTCTTCTCTCTTTACGCCCTCGAGCATGCATTCATTAAGTTTTTTACCCTTAAGGTGGTCATTCTAGTGGCCTTTACTTCTGCCGGGAGAATTGGAGAAATGGCTGCTGTTATGGCAAGAGAGCCTTTCCTGACTTTCTTTGAGGATGGTGTGGTGCTTCATCTCCGCTTTTTTTCCCAAGGTGCACTCGGCTTTTCACAGGAACCAGGAGGTGGTTCTTCTGGCTCTTTTGGAAGTGCCTGAGGCTTCTCAGGAGATTGTTTGGCATCTTCTGGGTGTTAAAAGGGAATTGCAGGTGTATTTAGGCAGGACTGCATCTTTCTGTGGGTCTGCCTCCTTTTTTTTTTTTTTTTTTTAGCTCTATTTGCAAGGGCTTGAGCGCTTCATTGGTTTCCATTAGCAGATGGATCAGACAGGGCATTTTCCTGGCTTACTTAGTCGCAGGAGTTCCCACTCCCACTGGGTGGCCTTCAGGGGCATTCTGCTAGAAGCCTTTCCCCCTCTTGGGCTGTTACTCGGGGCGTCTCCAGTGCCCAAATTTGTAGAGCAGCTGCTTGGACAGGTCAAAATACTTTTGTTCGATATTACCACCTCCAAAATATTTTGCATACTCATAAGAATTTTGGGCTTGGGGTTTTGAATTCTGCTTTGCCCTTATTTCTTCTGTGTGGTTGCATTTTCCATGAAAAACCATAGTGTTAGTAGCATATTGGTTTTGTTGTCTGGTGATTTTGGGATGGGGAAGTCTGAAGGTCTTGTTGGGATGGCTTTGGTATTCTTCATGAGTAATGAATGGGGCAGGGACATGAGGATGTAGAGGTAATGGTTCAATTACTTACCGGTAATCTTCATTACTCCTAGTCCTGTTTGTTCATTCCCATCCATCACGTCCCTCCTGGGTATCAAGCCTTCAGACGATTGAGGGAGTTTGGTATTCCAATGCTTATTGGCTTTAGCCTATTGGACGAGGGACACTTTTCCCAAGCATTTCCTGTTACCTTTCTGTCTCGGGAGGTGGATTCACTTTGAGTAACGAATGGGATAGGGACAAACAGGGCTAGGAGTAATGATGTAAGAAATTGAACCATTCTTAAGCAGTGTTGAGTCAAACGTTGTGAATTAGAAGTTTAAATAAAGCTAGCTTTTGGTGGAACTTAATTTGTGCATAGTTGGTCATTTCTGTTCCATGTCTACTTTATTAATTGTGTTTGGGGAAAAAAGGCTGCACACAACGTAACTGCACTGTACCTAAGAGGAGTTTATTCTTAATAGAAGCCTTTTTTTTTTTTCAAACAAAATGTCCAGTAGTCTCCATTTTTGTGGTCTTCACAAAGTTGGTCCACATATTCTTTGTTTGCATGTCTTAACATTGAGAGTATGAAGGACTGAATACAAAGTGAAAGTTGAAATCGACATTTTAGAAATTTTGAAGGATGTGAGAAATCAAAACGGATATTGGTAAATGCCAGGTTGCTTGAGATAGCACACTGAGCTCAATACATGTGACACATATTTTTTAATATCTGAAAAATCACTGATCTGCCAAACGTAATATTCTTGCAAACTGTGCCCCTTTTTGACCAAATTAAGTTAAACCAATTGGAATCCTCTGCTACCAAATGTAATCCAAATTGATAATGCACTGTTTAAGATTATTTAAAAATAATGCAAGTGAACATTGTGTAAAGTAGCTTTATGTGAGTAGTTTCATAGTTAAAAAACCTTCACATGGAATGTTAACAATAAGCAGTTGATATTATTCAGTAGAGTTGTGTGCGGAGTGCTTGAATCATGATGATGATTGGGCTGTTGCAACCATGAAATTCTTGCCACAGTGATCATAGGTTTATGATAACATGGAATATGCTAATTCTACTAAGTTTCAGAAGTAGGTCAACTTTTATTTTCTAGAACATTAGTTAGTGTTGGCGTTATTTTCCACATGTTGCAATAGGCGATTTGGGAGTACAGCCCACTGACTTGTAACCAAAACGTAAATGTATGAAAGCGCTTTTTTTTTTTTTTGCTTTTTGTTCATAACCATTATCTTTGTATCACTCTTAAAATCTCTGGCACCCAGATGGTGAGTGCATGACTGATTTCCTGGTGGCTTCATAAGTTGTAGAATCTGCTTAGTCATACCGTCTAGGATTTTGCGATTTGTCTCTGGAGCTGCGAGCAGTATTTGTTCAGCTACCAAAACTTTACATGATGAGTTTAATTATTCTGCCAGAGTTTATGTTTGGAAACTTTACATGGATCTACAAAATGTTGAAAATAATAATATATACATGAAAGAGATTAATACATTGGGCTTTTTATGATTGTGTGGTCACCTGGTCATATAAGACACGGGGTGAGGCTTGTTGGGAATTTTATTGGTCAGTCCAAAATTATAGAGGGGACGGGTCAAACGGAGGCCAAAAAGTAACAAAAACTTGAGGTCTCCTTCTATTAGTTGAGTCACTATACATCAGGGAGTCTCTCTCTCTCAGCCTTTCGAGGTGTTGTAGAAGACGTCTGTTGGTTGTCTTCTCCTCCTTTGCCAAGACACAGGAAGAGGGGAACAACGACAGGACCCTCGGAGGAAAAACGAACAATAATCATCTATGGTGGGTTAATGTCAGGATGCCTACCGCTACCTTCACCCAAGACCTGGAGTGTGTAGCTTAAAGGGGTAAGTGTAAGGAATAAGGGCTTCAGTGCACACAAGCAGGTTTGTGTCTTTTACTGTCCTAACCACCACCAACCTGTGGTGAAATAGTTATAAAAAGGTACTTGCCAGTAGCCACAGACCTCCTGGGTCGTGGCAGGGGGGAGTCTCACTTCCTTTCTCCTCTCCGTGTCGGCTAGACTCTCTGGTGTTGCCTCGGGGCGGTTCCTTGCGTTGCGTTGTTCTTTTCTCTTCGTGGCAGCACCGGTGCTCCTTCTGGTTTCGTGCATCTAAGTCCTCAGGAGATTCTACAAGCACGCCTCCGTCTTTCTCTGTGTTTTCTTCGTCTGTTCCTCGCCCCTCCTCTTAACGGGCCGACGCTCCCTCGCACGTAGGGGCTGGAACGCCGACTTCCTGGCGTCCGACCGCTGGCGCTATGTTGAAGTTCCTGCCTACGAGAGGCGCGGGCTTATAGATTGTTACCCATTTTAGTAACTTATATTTTTGTTTGGATGACCAGGGCTGGGTTGATGTGGATCACCAGCTGGTGGAAAAACTCAAGGACCAAGTAAACTTAGAAGTAACCCTTGGGGAGACAGAGGAGGCTATTAGCTCTAAGCCATTAGGGAAGGCATCTTGTCCAGACGGATGTATAATGGCACATCGCAAACGGTAACATCGCATGCCCTCACATCGCTGATTTTAGATCGCATGTCCCTTTACATCGCAAGTAATTACAGCGCAGCCCATCACGCCGCATCCCAATTGTAAAGCATGGAAAACGACATTCACACCGCATACCAACACCCCGAATACTTCAAAATCGCGATTTGTACCCCATGCGCATTCCCCCTGACCCTACCTCCTAAACTACACTGTAAGCAACGTAGCAAAGACACATCAACCCCCTCAAACCTAAATAGTGTCTCATTTACTACCCTAAACCTTAAAACATTACCCTACACGCCCCTTAACCCTAAACCCTAACCCTAAAACACTGCTAGATCCGACCCTTAACCCTAAGCCCCAAAGGCCCTAACAAAATGTCTAAAACACTACAATATCCGACCCCTAACCCTAAGCCCTAAAAACCCTAACCCAAATGTCTAGAACACTACTGTATCCGACCCTAAGCCCTAACCCCTAAAACACAACCATATACTACTATTAACCCTAAAGCCTAAAACCCTGCCCCTCCACTACACAAGCCCTAAAGCCCAAAACCCTGCCCCTCCACTACACTCCCCACCCCCTCCCCCTCTCCCCCAACTACCTGAAAGCCTAAAACACTACGGGCTTACCTGTCTCGTGGTTACAGCATTGTCTCCCGTGTCCGTTGTAAGCGCCCGCGATCTAATGGCGCCTCCGATGTAGTGGCGTGCGTAGTAAACGCACGCGTTGTAATGCCACGCGACGTAAACGCATGTGATGTGACGCATGCGTTGCGCTGGTCGTCTCTGGTCCAGACATGATCCCCAACGAGCTCTACAAACTAAACCAGGGCATTTGTGGCCCTTACATGCACCACCTCTCAAGTGCCATCTTGAAAGGCATGCCGGTCCCTGATTCTTGAAGGCTGGCAGAAATTACCCCAAATTATAAAAAGAGGTAGCATAGTGTCCCTAGCAACTATAGACCGATTAGTCTTATCGATGCCTCCCAGAAAAAAATGTTTAAACACATTTTGAACCATATTCTAGAACTGATAGGGGAAATAATTTCCTATCTGAGCTCCCGGCTGGATTTAGGAGCACATTTAGCACTGTAGACCAAATTTTCCGCTTCACCTGTCTCTTTTGGAAGACTGACAATTAACAGGAGATGACTGTTTGTCACCTTTGTTGACCTATGGCAGCCTTCAACCTAGTACCTGGGCCATGCTTTGGACAACATTGGACAGGACGGGCATTTCACCAAATATACTGGCTATTTTGGTACGGTTGTACGAGGAGCACTATGACCGTGTAAGAAGGAGGGGACAGCTCACCCCACCCATGAGTATCCAGAAGGGAGTCAGGCAGGGGTGGGTACTACCCCCCTACCCCTTTCTCCCTCTACATAAACAATGTTGTGAGTAGGTTGAACAGAGATGGATGTGATGCTCCCAGGGTGGAGGTTAGGAGAGTGTCATCCCTGCTCTTTGCAGATGACACTCTTTATTTCTTATTCATTACGAGGTTTGCAACAATTGCTTGATGATTTTAACATTTTCTCTCTCTGGCCTGTGGCAAAACTAAATTCAACCCCCCTTAGATCTAAACCTTACAGCTACAGTCTCTCTGTTGATACAACTACAGTAGACCAGGTTTCATACTTTGATTAGGGCCAAGGCTAACGCCAAGCCTGGATTGGTCCTAGCAGGTCCCCAAAGTTGTCTTTTCATTATTGCATTATTCGTCTCAACTGCTAAAGACATACAACACAACGTTTTCAAAGAAAGCTGCTCCAGCAATTGAGCTTTATAATAGCAAGGCTCTCGGAGCAGCACTATAAAGAGCAGAGATTTGGTGCTATGCTAACTGTAGCACCCTTTCCTATTCCCAGAAAAGGTTTATCAGGCACCCATTTGCTCTCCCAAAGAGCACTCCATTGGTCCAACTAAACTTAGATCTGGCATTCAAGAACATTTCTTGGAAGGTTACTGTATTGGCATACGATTTGGACCTCACCTGCCTTGGATGCCTATAGATCATGGGTACTCACAAACTTTCTCTCGGGGGCCAAATTTACAGTTTGGTTTGTGTCCGAGGGCCGCATCGGTGGGGGGGGGGTCAGTGGGGGAGGGGGCGGGGCTAGAGCAACAACATAAAACTGACCATGAGGTTGATCACAGGTCCCTGCAGCGGACGACTTCGTCCACTGAGCCGTCCCAGCATACACACATCTCTCTCTCTCTTTCTCTCTGTCTCCCTCCCTCTCTCCCTCCCTCTCTCCTGTCTTCCTCTGTCTCACTCTGACTGTCTCACTCCTTCTCTCTCACTCTCTCTCTCACTCCCTCCCTCTCTCTCCCTCTCTCTCTCTCTCCCTACCTCTCCATCTCCCTCCCTTTCCCTCCCTCTCTCTCTCCCTCCCTCTCCCTCCCTTTCCCTCCCTCTCACTCCCTCTCCGTCTCACTCCCTTTCACTCCCTTTCCATCCCTCTCCCTCCATTTCCCTTCCTTTCCCTCCCTCTCCCTCCCTATCAGTCTCCCTCCCTTTCCCTCCCTCTCACTCCCTCTCACTCCCTCTCCGTCTCCTCCCTTTCCCTCTCTCTCACTCCCTCTCACTCCTTCTCCGTCTCCCTCTCTTTCACTCCCTCTCCGTCTCCCTCCCTTTCCCTCCCTCTCACTCCCTCTCCATCTCCCTCCTTTCCCTCCCTCTCCCTCCATTTCCCTCCCTCTCCCTCCATTTCCCTCCCTTTCCCTCCCTCTCCTTCCCTTTCCCTCCCTCTCCTTCCCTTTCCCTCCCTCTCCTTCCCTTTCCCTCCCTCTCTGTCTCCCTCCCTATCCCTCCCTTTCCCTCCCTCTCACTCCCTCTCTCACTCCCTCTCTCACTCCCTCTCACTCCCTCCCTCTCTCACTCCCTCTCTCTCACCCCCTTTCTCTCACCCCCTCCCTCTCTCTCACTCCCTCTCACTCACTCACTCCCTCACTCACTCACTCCCTCTCACTCACTCCCTCACTCACTCCCTCTCACTCACTCCCTCTCACTCACTACATCCCTCTCACTCACTCCCTCCCTCTCACTCCCTCCCACTCACCCACTCTCACTCCCTCCCACTCACCCACTCTCACTCCCTCCCACTCACTCACTCTCACTCACTCCCTCCCTCCCTCTCACTCACTCCCTCCCTCTCACTCACTCCCTCCCTCTCACTCACTCCTTCCCTCTCACTCCCTCTCCCCCACTCACTCCCTCACTATCCCTCACTCACACACTCCCTCCCTCTCACTCCCTCTCACTCACTCCCTCCCTCCCTCCCTCCCTCTCACTCCCTCCCTACTTCCCTCTCCCTCACTCACTCCCTCTCCCTCACTCACTCCCTCTCCCTCACTCACTCATTCCCTCTCACTCACTCCCTCTCACTCACTCCCTCTCACTCCCTTCTTCCCTTCTTCCCTCTCAATCACTCACTCCCTCTCCCTCCCTCACTCCCTCTCACTCCCGCTCACTCACTCCCTCCCTCTCATTCACTCCCTCTCACTCACTCCCTCACTCACTCCCTCTCACTCACTCCCTCTCACTCACTCCCTCTCACTCACTACATCCCTCTCACTCACTCCCTCCCTCTCACTCACTCCCACTCACTCTCACTCCCTCCCACTCACTCACTCACTCACTCTCACTCACTCACTCACTCCCTCTCACTCACTCCCTCCCTCTCACTCACTCCCTCTCCCTCACTCACTCCCTCTCCCTCACTCACTCATTCCCTCTCACTCACTCCCTCTCACTCCCTCCCTCTCACTCCCTTTTTCCCTCTCAATCACTCACTCCCTCTCCCTCCCTCACTCCCTCTCACTCCCGCTCACTCACTCACTCCCTCCCACTCATTCACTCCCTCTCACTCACTCCCTCACTCACTCCCTCTCACTCACTCCCTCACTCACTCCCTCTCACTCACTACATCCCTCTCACTCACTCCCTCCCTCTCACTCCCTCCCACTCACTCTCACTCCCTCCCACTCACTCACTCTCACTCACTCACTCCCTCTCATTCACTCCCTCCCTCTCACTCACTCCCTCCCTTTCACTCACTCCTTCCCTCTCACTCCCTCTCCCTCACTCACTCCCTCACTATCCCTCACTCACACACTCCCTCCCTCTCACTCACTCCCTCTCACTCACTCCCTCCCTCTCCCTACCTCTCACTCCCTCCCTACTTCCCTCTCACTCACTCACTCCCTCTCCCTCACTCACTCCCTCTCCCTCACTCACTCATTCCCTCTCACTCACTCCCTCTCACTCACTCCCTCTCACTCCCTTCTTCCCTCTCAATCACTCACTCCCTCTCCCTCCCTCACTCCCTCTCACTCCCGCTCACTCCCTCCCTCCCTCTCATTCACTCCCTCTCACTCACTCACTCCCTCCCTCTCACTCATTCCCTCCCACTCACTCCCTCCCTTTCACTCACTCCCTCCCTCTTACTCACTCCCTCCCTCTCACTCCATCCCTCACTCACTCCATCCCTCTCACTCAGTCCCTCTCACTCCCTCGCAGTAACTCCCTCTCACTCTCACCCTATCACTCCCTCCCACTCCCACTCCTTCCCTCTCACTCCCTCTCACTCACTCACTCCCTCCCTCTCACTCACTCCCTCCCTCTCACTCACTCCCTCCCACTCACTCCCTCCCTTTCACTCACTCCCTCCCTCTTACTCACTCCCTCCCTCTCACTCCATCCCTCACTCACTCCATCCCTCTCACTCAGTCCCTCTCACTCCCTCGCAGTAACTCCCTCTCACTCTCACTCACACCCTATCACTCACTCCCACTCCTTCCCTCTCACTCCCTCTCACTCACTCCCTCTCACTCACTCCCTCTCACTCACTCCCTCTCACTCACTCCCTCTCACTCACTCCCTCTCACTCACTCCCTCTCACTCACTCCCTCTCACTCACTCCCTCTCACTCACTCCCTCTCACTCACTCCCTCTCACTCACTCCCTCTCACTCACTCCCTCTCACTCACTCCCTCTCACTCACTCCCTCTCACTCACTCCCTCTCACTCACTCCCTCTCACTCACTCCCTCTCACTCACTCCCTCTCACTCACTCCCTCTCACTCACTCCCTCTCACTCACTCCCTCTCACTCACTCCCACTAACCCACTCCCTCTCACTCACTCACTCCCTCTCACTCACTCCCTCTCACTCACTCCCACTAACCCACTCCCTCTCTCTCTCATTCCTCTCACTCACTCCCTCTCACTCACTCCCTCTCACTCACTCCCTCTCACTCACTCCCTCTCACTCACTCCCACTAACCCACTCTCACTCACTCACTCCCTCTCACTCACTCACTCCCTCTCACTCACTCCCTCTCACTCACTCCCTCTCACTCACTCCCACTAACCCACTCCCACTAACTCACTCCCTCTCACTCACTCCCTCTCACTCACTCCCTCTCACTCACTCCCTCTCACTCACTCCCTCTCACTCACTCCCTCTCACTCACTCCCTCTCACTCACTCCCACTAACCCACTCTCACTCACTCACTCCCTCTCACTCACTCACTCCCTCTCACTCACTCCCTCTCACTCACTCCCACTAACCCACTCCCACTAACTCACTCCCTCTCACTCACTCCCTCTCACTCACTCCCTCTCACTCACTCCCTCTCACTCACTCCCTCTCACTCACTCCCTCCCACTCACTCTCACTCCCTCCCACTCACTCACTCACTCCCTCCCTCTCACTCACTCCCTCCCTCTCACTCACTCCCTCCCTCTCACTCACTCCCTCTCCCTCACTCACTCCCTCTCCCTCACTCACTCCCTCTCACTCACTCCCTCTCACTCACTCCCTCTCACTCACTCCCTCTCACTCACTCCCTCTCACTCACTCCCACTAACCCACTCCCTCTCACTCACTCACTCCCTCTCACTCACTCCCTCTCACTCACTCCCACTAACCCACTCCTCTAACTCTCTCTCACTCCCTCTCACTCTTTCTCCGTCGCCCTCCCCCTCCCTTTCCCTCCCACTCCCTCTCCCTCTGTCACCTCACCCTGCCTGTGTGCACACACACACTCACAGCCGCACCCGAGCACTTCACACGTCTTCAAAAGACCATTTGCATGTTAATGAGTCCTTTGTATTTCACCTCTTGGTAGGCCCCTGCAGCTTCACTCTGGCCATTGCTAGGATCGCCCGGCCGGCAGCCCCCACAGAGCAGCAGAGTTCTCGCGCTGCTGCAGACACGTAAAAAAAACCCCATAAAACGCAGGTATAATGTCTCGGGGGTCCGCGGGCCGCCAGGGAAGGCTTGCCGGGCCGCCCCTGGCCCGCGGGCTGTACTATGAGTAGCCCTGCTATAGATAAACCCTGAAAGATATTTCAGTCCTTCCTGGCATCCAGCAGACACCATGGCTCCTGTACATTAAGGCATTGTTTAGGAAGTTGGGGTCTGGGAAACACCAGAGGCCCTCGCTCCTGGCTCCAAAATGTTAATTACATTGGCCTATTGGCAGATGATACACAAAAGGTCAAAGGTAACAGTAGAGGCTCTTTGACTCTGGATTTTCTGAAGTTTAAGTTGTCACCTAGCTATAAATATACGATAGATGAGTTTACTCGCGCTCTGGTCAGGAAATTGTTCTTACAATTTAGATATCAGCCTTTACCCATTAGGCCTTTCGTGCTAAGTGGGCAAATGCAATCTACAGTACAGAATCCCCGGCGTGTAAGGGGCCTTGAGAAGAGCTATCTCACTTTTTAGGGCTCGCAAGCGAAGCGAGCGAAAAGCCCTCTTACTAGGGTTTCAAAAATGACCTTGAAATTCCACATAGCTAGTGCATGTGCATTTCAAGGTCCATTTCGATTGGGCTTTGGGTGCGTGCTGTTTTATAACAGAATACGCAATAGGCCATAGGCGGTCGCTTAGCTCCGCCTATGGCCTATTGGTGTCTGTTACGCCACCAAAGCCCATATGTTTTCAATTATCGTGCCCGGCGCGATAATTGAAGACATATGCCTGGCGCGCGCGCACCACTGGCTGCCGTGTAATAGGATCGCTTTCGCGATTGCTTGCTTTCTTTCGTGTGCTGTATGCTCACTCGACGTCCTCTGGCTGCCTCTGCTTTTCTTTCACTTGATGACAGTCAGTTCCTTTCCCCTTCCTTCGCAGGCCTCTCTGCGTCCAGTCACCCGGGTGTCCCCCATCTGTAGTCTGCGTTCCTCCGTTCTCCTCCTTCCACAGGAATGCTCTTCTGCCCTTTTCCCTTCTACGGTTTCTCTGATCGCTCGGCCACG